>NC_090734.1:16312513-16322513 GCF_036898095.1 Palaemon carinicauda
TGCTTGAGGGTACACTCGAGTACACTATTCTATCTTATTTCTCTTCCTTTTGTTTCGTTACAGTTTTTATAGGTTATATAGGAGATATTTATTTTATTGTTACTCTTCTAAAAATATTCTATTTTCCTTTTTTCCTTTCCTCACTTGGCTTTTTTCCCTGTTGGAGCCTCTGGGCTTATAGCATTCTGCTTTTCCAACTAAGGTTGTAGCTTAGCTAGCAATAGTAATAGTAATTATTCATAAAAAAATAACGAAATCATTCAAGATGTATCTTACTAAGATCTTTTGAGATCTACTTGTCACTTTTAACATCTCGTAAAGTGCCAGTGCCTTAAAATCACTTGTATTTTTACATTGCTAATGTTAATTTTGATTTACAGAACAATGTCTCTCATTATGAAATATGAACCCTCTGTAATTGGCCAATTGGCGTCAGTACTTTCGACCAATGAAATCTCTTGTAGACACTTCAAGAAATTTCATTGGTTTAGTTCATTTTAAGTCTTCATAACTGTTTCTCAATGGGGATATATTTCGTGTATGTACACTCCAGCATTATATATATATATATATATATATATATATATATATATATATATATATATATATATATGTATGTATATATATATATATATATATATATATATATATGTGTGTATATATACATATATATATATATATATATATATATATATATATATATATATATATATATCCATATATATATATGATAAAAGTTGCAAATTTCGACGTGTTTTTTCACATTCAAATAAGCCATATATTTTGATACATTAATGTCTGGATTCTCTTACCGACCTCGGGATCAGAGTCCCAAGGCGAAACCACTCAAAGACAATATCATCTGACCGGCTGGGAATCGAACCCTGATCCAGAATACTTGTACGGTCACTGTCGTACAAGTATTCTGGACCAGGCTTCGATTCCTAGCCGGTCAGAGGATATTGTCTTTGAGTGGTTTTGTCTTGGGACTCTGATACCGACGTCGGTAAATCTAGACATTAATGCATTGAAATATATGCCTTATTTATATATATATATATATATATATATATATATATATATATATATATATATGGATAAATATTTGTTCATATTGACTAATTAGGGGTAATTTGAATGAATTACTATCAATTGTGTCACCTGGTGGGCCGGGAAGTCGGGGAAAACTCGCTGGTAAGAGACTGATGTCTCTCCAGGTAAATCCTGAACTGTAGATTAGCAGTTAGGTTCCGACTCCTTTTATGGCTTCTGGTGGCATGGTTGGAAGCGAACTGGCCTTTCATTAGAAGGGGCTAGGGTTCGATCCCATGTATGAGGTAGAAATTTATATATATATATATATATATATATATATATATATATATATATATATATATATATATATATATATATATGTGTGTGTGTGTGTGTGTGTGCGTGTTTACACACGCAGTAACACGTAATATACTACTAGTATCCGATAAAATAATATTTTAATGTGCTTGCTTATTCCTTGAATGGATAACCAGAAGAAAAATGTGTGCACTGTTCGCATATAAGCCCTATGAACATTATATGCTGCTGGTATTGGTCTAGCAACCTTACCCCATAATTACTTACAGAAAACCGAAGTATTATAAACATGCTGGGAGCACCTTCCTCACTTTCTATGTGGTGGCCTATATAGTAACGTCCTCCAGCCTGTGGTTCGAGTAGTTCCTTCAGTAGCTGCAACCTCACCATCCTTCTGAGCTAAGGAGAGGGTTTTTGGGAGCCTATAGGTCTATCTTCTGAGTCATCAGCACCCATTGCTTGGTCTTCCTTGGTCCTAGCTTTGGTGGAAAGGGGGTTTTGATGCTAATCATATCCAGTATATGGTCAGTCTCTAGGGCAATGTCACTGTTCCTTGCCTCTGCCATTCATGAGCCAGCTTTAAACCTTTAAACCTTTAAGAGAGGTGTTGAACCTATACTCCAAGGGCATGAAAGTTCTCTTATGAGTACTGTCAGAGGCGTGTCTGATCTAGGCACTGAAGTGGCGGGTGGGCTTTGGAGTGTGTGTGTGTGTGTGTGTGTTTGTGGGGGGGGGGGGGGGGCGTTAAGGTGGTTAAGGCCAATGGTCCTTGCGGCCTCATGGTCGATAATTCAATAATCCCTGCTCTTGAGATGGCACAATTTGACCTAAATTCCATCATTTTTTTTTGTTAAAGAATTTTAGGTGTTCAGTTTTTGTTTACTGGAATGATATTTAAAGAACTTCACTTTTTATTTTAATTCTGCAGGTTTCAAATTAAATTATATTACTTTTTATTATTTTTCAGATTTCAAAACTCGATTATCTTTATTATTCTTTTTTTTTATTGCAAAAGAATTTATTCAATGTTCTGTTTTTTATATTTTTTTCGTTTGTTTTACAAAAATAATATACTCAATTTATAATTTCTCAGAATTAAAACAAATTAATTTTTTGTGTGTGTGTGGAGGGGGGAGGGGGATTTCAATAGGGGTTGAAAAATTTCCATGTTTTTCTATATTTTACTAGTCATTTATTTTATGTTAGAAATAAATGTTTATAAAAGTCGCAATTAGGAGTCTTTTTTTCTGGATGTAGAATTGTACTCCAAACTGCAACTCTCTGCTTTCACATTAAATGTTATTCATGATTCTTTAGATTAAACTTAGAGATAACGATCTGAAAACAAAAATTTATTTCATAGTCACTGATAAGAGATTAGAAATCAAATATCGTACTTGTATTTTCAGGAGGTTTCAATCATTATTACATATTAAATGCAACTTAGTATACAATTAATATGATTAACACCTCAGGCTTTTTTTAATAAAGAAGAAAATTGTCTATTAATTATAATTAGCACCATAATGGAAAACTATTATATGTTTACATATTTGCGTTATTGGGTTTGGCATAATTATTCATAATACAATAGAGATATATTTGAGCTTGATTAAATTATTGACAATGCTAAAGGGGCATATTTACAAATTTCATATCGCCAGCAGTTTGATTTTGTATGGTTATAGTTTGTCTATATTTGAATTATAACTCACATTATCTATCTATCTATCTATCTATCTATCTATATAGATGTATATATGTGTGTGTATGTAATTATATAGATAGATATGTATGTGTATCAATTAAATATTGACTAACTATAATCATGTAAAACCAATTGCTGGCGATATATATATATATATATATATATATATATATATATATATATATATATGTATATATATATATATATATATATATATATATATATATATATATATATATATATATATATATAGAATGTGACTTATGTGTGGCAATGGCGAATGCAAAGTCATAAAATCTAAAGTACTTACCATAAGATTACACAAACTTTTATTACGTATCTCATTATTCTTTATTGCTCGGTTACCCATTTCTCAATTTTCTCATTGCGCTTATTACATTTATATACATAAATATGTATAGTGTTTATAAATATATATATATATATGTATATATATATATATATATATATATATATATATGTGTGTGTGTGTGTGTGTGTATTACAAATAAGCCATTTATTTTTATACCTTAATGTCTATGATTAAATTTACACATTTAGATGTGTTTTTCACATTGAAATAAGCCATAAATTTTAATACCTTAATGTCTGGATTCTCTCATCGACCTGGGGATCAGAGTACCAAGGCGAAACCACACAAAGACAATAGCTTCTGGCCGGCCAGGGAATCGAACCCTGGTCCAGAAAGCTGGCATGACAGCGTCAATACCATTTAGCCATGAAAAACACGTCTAAGTGTGTAAAATTAATCATATATTTATATACAGCATATATATCCTCAGCCATGACTAGTCCACTGTAAGACAAAGGCCTCACACCTGTTCCACTCGCGTCTGTTTATGGTCTTTCAATGGCAGTCTATGCCCACAATTTTTTTTACCTCGTCAATCCATCGTCATCTCATCCTTACCATCCTTCTCTTGCAATCTCTATGGACCCATTCTGTTATTCTTAAGGTCCGTCTTTTATCTGCCATGCTCATATATCCTGTTTCCATGTTGATCCTTTTCTGTTTCTTAATGTTATTCCCATTATTATTCTTTCCATAGTTTTGAGTTGTAAGTAGTTTGTGTTCTAAGGATCTAGTTAGGCTCCAAGTTTCTGATGCAAAAGTTAATACTGTTGGAACCTGATATATATATATATATATATATTTATATATACATACATATATATATACATATATATATATATGTATATATATGTGTTTGAGTATTCATATATATATATATATGCATGTATATATATATATATATATATATATATATATGTATATATATATATATATATACACATTATATGTATATATATGTATGTGAGTATTCATATATATATATATATAAATATATATATATATTTATATATTTGAATAAGTATATAATCTTAAAGTAAGCTAATACGAAGCTCAAATATAAAACAGATGATTGACTGCTTAAGCACAGCCATTTTTATGGCCCTATATGACTAATACTCGCGTGAGGTCATGATAACCTAATACGTAGATGTCATAAAATTGATGTAATTTGGCAACGCAATTATTTACGCAGTTCATAAGAAGGCTATTTATATATATATAATATATCCAGTGTACAATTACCGGGGGCCGGGTATCGATTCATAATATCTCTCTCTCTCTCTCTCTCTCTCTCTCTCTCTCTCTCTCTCTCTCTCTCTCTCTCTCTCTCTCTCTCTCATGATATATATATATGTATATATATATATATATATATATATATATATATATATATATATATATATATATATATGTATATATATATATATATATATACACACACATATATATATATATATATATATATATATATATATATATATATACGTATAATACACATACTGTATGTATATATATTCATATATTTAAGTTATATATAAATATACCTACATCTATATACATTTGTTTATATATATATATATATATATATAAATATATATATATATATATATATATATATATATATATATATATATATATATATATATATATATATATATGTGTGTGTGTGTGTGTGTGTGTGTGTGTGTGTTCGTGAGCACGCGCGTAAAGGGAACAGCCAAAAAGATTAGCCTTTCTGTATCTCTAAACATTTTTAGGTGTGAAGTTGTTAGCCCTCTCCTTTCCCTCTTATTACAGCAGGATGAACTGGTGGCCGGTTTACCGGGAACTATCCAGGGCCCTAGGTAACGTGGACCAAGGGTTGTATCTTTGAATTATACTTGTGTACTTATCACTAAGTGTGGTTCTTAAGAATATCCTAACGTTGCTTTTCAAATCTCTTTAAAGAGAGAGAGAGAGAGAGAGAGAGAGAGAGAGAGAGAGAGAGAGAGAGAGAGAGAGAGAGAGAGAAATTAAACTAGTGGACGTGATCCATACAATTAGAGTCCTAATTCCCTTGTACTATTAATAGTACGCTCTCTATATAGCTTGGGCATAATGACCACCATTAATTCTCCTCTACGAAGGATCAATTCCCCTACCACACACATACATACACACACACGTGGGTGCGCGCACATATACTCACACACACCCATATATATATATATACATATATATATATATATATATTTATATTTATATATATAAATATATATATATATATATATTTATATTCATGTATATATTTATATTTATATATATAAATATATATATATATATATATATATATATATGTATATATATATAAATATATATATACATATATATATATATATATATATATATATATATATATATATATATATGTTTTTGTGTGTCTGTGTATTTTGATTAATATATAAATATATATATATATATATATATATATATATATATATATATATATATATACATATATATATACATATATACATACACATATATGTTTGTTTGTCTGTCTATGTATATTGGTAAATATATATGTATATCATCTAAAATGTATCACTACTCTATGCTTCCCCCTATTTTTAAAGAATCTTTAGTTTCCAACTTATTAAATATGTATGGAAGAGTTTGATGTTCCACACTAAGCCACCTATCTGCGTTTACTCTTCATCCTTTCAAGACGAACAACTGCTTTACACCAAGAGAGAAGGAAGTAATATTATCTTTTCATTTCCTCTTTATAATTAGTACTCGGAATTTCGAGTCACTGTCCCTCGGGGTAGGAAAGAGTGAGCTGTTTATAGTTAGGATTTTTAGTAGCGCACTTCTATAGAAGTGTACCAACCGTGTTTCACACAATTGTACATAATTCCTTTTGTATATATTATGCTTGTATCTTCGCTCCTCCCTCGCACTAAAACGAACATGAAAATTCCTCTCTGGTTTTTCCTCTGTAATATTGTCTGTCTTGTGAACTTGTTATGTTCTGTTGCCTTGAGGTTATGTATATAAGGAGAGTGTTCCACAATAATATAACTCAGTCGTTTCTAATCTGCCTTTGAGTTCACACCCTTACTCGGCGCCGTCACATTGGTGACCCCGGAAGTCGACTCGCTCCCACTGCCTTCCACCCCCACTCCCTCGCCCCTCCATCATTGGTACTATGACGGAGGCTGACTCTACTCCGGCAGTTGGCACTGCGGCCGCCCCATTGAAACTTTCACCGTTCGCCAGCGGAGAAGCGTTCGCTTGGTTTCAACGCGCTGAAGTCCACTTTCGTATCAGGGGCGTGACTCGCTCAACCACCAAAGCGGATTAGGTTCTCGCGGCGATACCCGAGGACACCTTCCCAGAAATATCCGACTGGCTTTGTGAACAAGGAGACACCCCAATAGCGTATGACGCCCTCAAATCATACCTTCTGCAGCAGTACTCGCCGTCGCCAGCCTCCCGTATAGCAAAGCTTTTTCAGCTCTCGCAACAACCGTTGTGGGACCAAAGGGCTTCGCTTGCCCTCAGGGAAATGACCAGTATTGCTCGCCTTCAACCTGCCGCAGACGGCTCTCCTCGTGAGGTGAACCTACTCCGTGCCCTTTGGATACACCGTTTACCTGAACCTGTGCGCGCTGCCATACCCGATGTCGATAGTTTACCCATAAAGGACTTGATGACCAAAGCCGACGCCCTTATGGACAGCCACTTCAAGACCTCCATCAACGCCTCCACCCCTGACGACGAGGATGCCTATTCAACGTCAACCGAAGCTGACATGAATGCCGTAGGACATAGACGCCTACCCCGTGACGTGCCGAAGCGGCGACAAAGCCGCCCACCACCCACCAATCGCTCGCGCCCCAACGAACGACTTTTACAGCCACTTACTACCTCCCATCCGCCGCAGTTTTGCTACTACCACTTCAGATTCGGGGCAACCGCGAAGAAATGTGTCAAAGATTGTCAGTGGCCAAAAAACGTGTAAGTAGGCCATCGCTTGTGGCGGTGGCCTCCCATGTTTCTAATCTTTTCTTTTTACAGGATGCAGGAACGGGCGTGCGATTTTTGGTAGACACGGGTGCTTGTCGTTCTCATTTGCCAAGGAAACTCTTCAAGGCACAACGTAGTCTGTCTACATCTGCCGACGTCCGCTTGGTAGCTGCCAACGGATCTGCGATACCCACCTACGGTTACGAGAGCCTCACATTATCGTTTGGAAATGGTAAATTCAATTGGAAGTTTCTCGTTGCTGACGTCACAATGCCAATCCTCGGTGCGGATTTCCTCTCTCATTTCCACCTTCTGGTCGATGTCGCCCACCACTGATTGGTCAACGCAGACTCGTACTTGTCGACACCTCTTCAACCCGCCCCTTCTAACCTCGCTCTCCACATCAGCGCACCCACGGATGCCTACGCCCACCTCCTCACGTCGTACCCGGAAGTTTTCCGTCCAGAACTTCGCCAAACGCCCACGGTTCCTGCCAAGCACGGTATTTATCACCATATCAAGACGACGGGACCCACAGTCTTCGCAAAATTCAGACGTCTGGCACCTGAACGATTGGCAGCCGCCAAACAGACGTTCGCGGAAATGGAGAAAATGGGCCTTTGCCAAAAGGCCTCCAGCCCATGGTCGTCACCCTTACACATCGTTCTGAAGAAAGACGGCTCCCTCCGTCCGTGCGGGGATTACAGGCGCCTGAACATGCAAACAGAACCGGATCACTACCCCCTCCCAAACATTGCCGACGTGACCTCCTACCTGCACAACGCGAAGGTTTTCTCTACGCTCGACCTCCTGAAGGGGTATTATCAGGTGCCTATGAACCCAGAAGACATCCCCAAGACCGCCATCACCACTTCATTTGGTACATACACTTTTAATTACTGCTGTTTTGGCCTTCGTAATGCTGGGGCCCCTTTTCAACGTCTCATGGATGGCATCTAAGGGGACCTCCCCTTCTGTGTATGTTACGTGGGCGACATACTTGTGCTCTCTTCCTCAAAAGAGGAACATCCGCGTCACCTGCGTATTGTGCTTAAGCACCTACAACAAAACAGTGTTGTAGTCCGGTACGACAAGTGTACCTTTGGCGCCAACGAAGTGTCGTTCTTAGGGCATCGTATCACTCCTGAAGGAGTCCATCCCCTCCCTGAGAAGGTAGCAGCCGTTCAGAATTTCCCCGCGCCCTCGACCGTCAAAGCTCTGCAGGAATTCTTGGGCATGATCAACTATTATCACCGTTTTCTGCCAGCCATTGCCACCACTCTTGCTCCCCTCTACGCCTCCCTCAAGGGCAAGCCAAAGGACCTGAAGTGGAGTCCCCTTCAAGAAGCGGCCTTCTGCAATGCAAAGAAGGCCCTATCAACCACTGCGGCTCTCACTTTTCCTATCCATCATGCCCCTCTCCTTCTCTCCACCGATGCCAGAGACGTCGCTATTGGTGCAGTACTTGAGCAGGTGGTCAACGGCTCGCCCCGCCCATGGGCCTTCTCCAGCAGAAAACTGTCTAAGGCAGAATCGGGTTATTCTACCTTCAATCGCGAATTGCTGGCGGTGCACTTGGCTGTCTGTCACTTTCGCCGTTTCTTAGAACGTACGCCCTTCGTCATTCGCACAGACCACATGCCTCTGGTACACGCTTTCACTCGACAGTCTGACACCTGGTCTGCCCGTCAACGCCGACATCTCTTCGCCGTGGCTGAATACAATTACACCTTTCAATACGTCCCTGGGAAAATGAATCCCGTTGCCGATGCCCTATCAAGAAACACGTTGGTTGCCGTTCAACTGGGATTGGATTACAACGCCTTGGCCGAAGCCCAACGACAGGATCCAGAGTATCAAGCATGTAGGACATCCTGCACGTCCCTCTGTTGGGAAGACTTCCCCCTCGAAGACTCCAACACCACCCTCCTTTGTGACATCAGTACTGGTAGACCACGACCTTGGATTCCTGCTCCCATGCGCCGGCAGGTGTTTGATTTCATTCACTGCCTTTCACTTCCCTTGTGCCGTTCTACTGCACAGCTGCTGAAGACGAAGTTCATTTGGCACAGCATTTCTAAGGATGCTAAGGATTGGGTCCGCCCCTGTACTTCTTGCCAAACTTCCAAAGTACATCAACACACGGATTCAGGAGTGGGCACCTTTCCTCAACCTCAGCGTCGTTTCGCACACATTCACATCGACGTTGTAGGCCCCCTACCCACATCACAAGGACATCGTTACCTGTTTACCGTCATCGACCGCTCCACTCGTTGGCCTGAAGCCATTCCCATGGAAACTGCAACGTCCGCCTCATGCACATCTGCCTTACTCTCTGGATGGATTTCAAGATTCGGTATCCCTGAGCATATTACTTCTGACAGGGGAACCACTTTCACCTCTCAATTATGGACGTCATTAGCGAATCTCCTGGGCATCACCCTACATCAGACAACGGCCTACAACCCCGCTGCCAATGGAATGGTTGAACGTTTTCATCGCACCCTCAAAGCAGCTTTGATGTCCCGCTGCAAGGATTGCAACTGGTTTAC
>NC_090734.1:16327513-16330013 GCF_036898095.1 Palaemon carinicauda
TCGCTTCGTTTGATGATTGTTGTGTGATGGTTGGAAGGCGATTAATAAACGTCTTTTGTAAGCAAATTGATGTTATTCATGGATTTTTTTTTAATCTAATGTCATAAAAAATCATGAACTGATGCTTAGACATGTACATTGGGTTTTTTTATATATAATTTTGGGTGTAATACATTCTTTTGTTATTTATGGAGTCTTTTTTAATTGAATTAATGTCATAAAAAATCATAAACATACTTAGACCTGTAAATAGATTTTTTATTGTGAAAGCTTTGGGCGTAACGCATTTGTTTTCATTCAAAGATCTGCAGGGCTATCGATTTTCAGATAGTATAGAAGTATTTTAACATTTGCCATACTGTAGTTTCTAAGCATGAAGTTTTTCACTGTTTTCCAAAGTTTACAAATATAGAAGTATTTTGATATTTTCTATAGTTTGTGAGTATAGGAGTATTTTAATATTTTCTATAGTTTGTGAGTATAGAAGTATTTTGATATTTTCTATAGTTTATGAGTATAGGAGTATTTTAAAATTTTCTATAGTTTGTAAGTATAGAAGTATTTTTATATTTTATATAGTTTGTAAGTGTAGAAGTATTTTAATATTTTCTATAGTTTGTAAGTATAGAAGTATTTTAATATTTTCTATAGTTTGTAAGTATCGAAGTATTTTAATATTTTCTATAGTTTGTAAGTATAGAGTATTTTAATATTTCCCAAAGCTTAAAGGATAGAAATATTTTCATCTATTCCATAGTTTGAATATAATGGCATTATACCAATACGATCTCTAGCTTTCCGAACCAGTTCGTAATTACAGTGAAGCACGTTACTCGGTAGTTTGATTTATAAAAATCATATTATTTTCATACTATAGTTATATTTACTCGTAAAGGAGGCTTCAAAGATCAGCCGTGTTCTTTTCATTTCTCTGGTAATGTATAGTATTCGAGAATAGTCATTGATAGCTGATATAAGATATATTTCTATGGATTCAATCCTCCAAAACAACTATATTTTTTATTATATCGAAGAGGAAAAATCTGACACGAGCAACACATATTGCAAATCTCCTATATATAATAAAGAGGAAGTGTCCGATTATATATATAAATATATATATATATATATATATATATATATATATATATATATATATATATATGTATATATATATATATATATCTATATATATATATATATATATATATATATATATATATATATATATATATATATATATATATATATCACAAGCACACGTGATTTTAATCAATGTAAATATCACCCACGAAAGGCATTTAATACCGAATTCTATCTTGGGAATATATATCCACTTGTCTTAAACTTTTATCTCTCTTGATAGCTCAGTCGGTAGAGTCGTGCTGGGATGGTTTCCGGCTCACAGGTGGGGGTTCGAATCTCCACCCGGCCAGCTGTTACCATAAAATGAATTCCAAGTGGATATATATTCCCAAGATAGAATATGGTATTAAATGCCTTTCGTGGGTGATATTTACTTTGATTAAAATCACGTGTGCTTGTGATATATGTTCATTTAAAAATACCACGTGTAGCAAACTCGCGATTCAGCTATCATGGTGGAGATGGGTTTATTTCAAAGTCTATGAACAGATTCCTGAATTCGACAGGAATATGTACGGGGACTTGTCATAAACTTTTATCTCTCTTGATAGCTCAGTCGGTAGAGTCGTGCTGGGATGGTTTCCGGCCCACAGGTGGGGGTTCGAATCTCCACCCGGCCAGAAGCTGTTACCACAAAATGAATTCCAAGTAGATATATATTCCCAAGATAGAATTCGGTATTAAATGCCTTCCGTGGGTGATATTTACTTTGATTAAAATCACGTGTGCTTGTGATATATGTTCATTTTAAAATACCACGTGTAGCAAACTCACGATTCAGCTATCATGGTGGTGATGGGTTTATTTCAAAGTCTATGAACAGATTCCTGAATTCGAGAAGAATATGTACGGGTACTTGTCATAAACTTTTAAAATGATTTCCAAGTAGCTATAAATTCCCAAAATAAAAATCGGTATTAAATGCCTTTCGTGGGTGATATTTATATACTGTATATATATATATATATATATATATATATATATATATATATATATATATATATATATATATATATATATATATATATATATATATATATATATATATATATATCATGTCACGCTGATGGGAGGAGAGGTATTAGTCATACCCTAATGAGAAGGTACACTTGCAAATCACACTCTGCCCCAAATTGCAGAATCACCGGGTTGCAATTAGGAAAGGGGTGGGGGTGGGAAGGGTTAACTCTGAGTGTGTATGTGCGTATGTTTTCATATCTATCTAAATATTTAAACGTCAGTTTTGAGGGATCGGGTACACTAGTGTATTTATAATAACATGAAGGATATTTTTACTATTGAAATATTGAAATGAGCATAACTATGATTGTCCAGAGATGTCTCTCAAGGAGAC
>NC_090734.1:16335013-16360013 GCF_036898095.1 Palaemon carinicauda
CAATACATATATGTGTTTGAATATATATCACTAACACTCATGATTTCAATCAATGCTAATATCTTGATAGCTCAGTTGGTACAGTCCTCGCAGGCATGGTTTCGGCTGAATAGGCAGGGGTTCGAATCTCTGCCAGCCAGAAACTGTTATCATAAATGAATTCCAATGGATATATATTCCCAATATAGAATTTGGTATTAGATGCAATTGTGGTTGATATGTGTGTATATGTATGTATGTGATTATTGTTATTTTTAATAACATTCACGTGCTAGTAGAAGCAGTTATGTCTTGACTAGCACCAGTTTCGATTTAATATCACCTGTCACCTCTGTAGCAAAGAAGATCAGAGAGAGAGAGAGAGAGAGAGAGAGAGAGAGAGAGAGAGAGAGAGAGAGAGAGTTATGTTAAATGGATGCCACCCAGCAATATAGAAAAGCTTCTGTAAGTGGTTTCCTGCTCCAATACCAATTTCCCGATGCCTTTCATGAAGAAGGGGGATGCTGTTTGGGTTTAATAAGGTCTTCCTCAAAGGATAATTAGAACTAGGTTGTGGAGAAGTAATAGCCTTATTGTGCTGTAGCATTGCTTGTTTATCGGTGTCGGGTTTGCAAAGCAGTAACTATAAGTTTGGTTTTCATTTTTACCTTTATATTGTTTATTTGTCTACGTTGAGATTTGCCAAGTATTACAGATAAGTACTGACTGATAGTTATTTTTATGGCTTTTAATTTCAGCCGTATGGTTTACAATAAACTATTAAAGGTTTAAATGTCGCTTATGAATGACAGAGGCAAGGGACAGTGACATTACCATGGCAAGCAGGACAATGCCCAAGAGACTGACCATATATACATATGGTCTGTGTGCAAGCCCCCCCACTCCATCCAAGCTAGGAACAGGGAGGGTCAGGCAATGCCTGCTGATGACTCAGCAGGTAGACCTATAGGCTTCCGTAGACGCCCCCCCCCATCCTTAGCTCACATGGATGTGAGGTTGCAGCCACCAAAGGAACTAACGAGTTCGAGCGGGACTCAAACCTCAGTCTGGCGATCACCAGGCAAGGACGTTACCAAGAGGCCACCACAACCCTAACTGAGTTTAGATATTATAAGTGAATTTTTTCACCAATGTGTAGTTTGTTTGTTGATTTTCTTAAACACAAAATATTTATTAATTACGAGATCTGGGTTTGATTGTCAAACGAACTAAAGTGAGAAATCACAAGAATTTCGACATACGTCTTTCTTATTTCAATTGCAAAACTTACAATAAAGGATTGTAAGGATTAGATGATTTTAATTCTAGAAACTGATTACGACGATTAAGATTAAATTATGATTAAGGTAATTGATCATAGTGATTAGAATATTACAAGATGGCAATGATTAATTTGAGTAACGAAAAATGTCAGTTTTGAGGAATTTTTTTATAGGTTGTCAATTGTTTTAGTTAATATTACTGTTGGCGTCATCGTAGTTTTTTTTTATGAATCTTCAAATATATATGTATATATACATATATATATATATATATATATATATATATATATATATATAAAACTTTATTTACATACATTATACACACATATATATAATATTCATATGCATATACATATGCACGTATATATATATATATATATATATATATATATATATGTATATATGCATATATATATAAATATATATATATATATATATATATATATATATATATATATATATATATATATATATATATATATATACTGTATGCATATATATATATATATATATATATATATGTATATATATATATATATATATATATATATATATATATATATATATATATATATATATATATATAGAGAGAGAGAGAGAGAGAGAGAGAGAGAGAGAGAGAGAGAGAGAGAGAGAGAGAGAGAGAGAGAGAATATGAATTTCATTATAACAATCGCCATGGATGTTTATTACATATTTCATAAACTTTCGTTAATCTCGTAAAGCACAATCAATCAATGGAAGTTAGGAGTCTGTTTCCTAATTAAAGTTTCCCAACTTAGATTACTTTCACTCGAAAATGGAGAAGTTTTCCGATGCTCCGAATTAAGCATGCAGCAGGAGCATGAGGAGAAGAATTAGTCTCATTTTATCTTTTTTTTTCTTTATTTCTTTTTTTTTTCTATTATAGGTGTTTTTTACTATTTTAGGTTATTTTAGTTATAAATTAGGAATAATGGTTTCGTAAATTATCACGGTGTTTATAATTCTGTAATTTTAGAGTACTGGAAGCGTTTTTAACGTTATAGATGCATTCTGAGCATTGATATTTCTGTAATTCTATTTTATCTCTTTATTATCGCTTTTTTTTATTTGAGTTTCTAATTCTTGTCCAGGTATACGGTATATATACAGTATATATACACACACACATATATATATATATATATATATATATATATATATATATATATATATATATACTTATATATATGTACATGTATACACACACACACACAAACACACACACACATATGTATATATATATATATATATATATATATATATATATATATATATATATATATATATATATATATATATAATCATCATTAACATCTGTTACTAGTCCACTGCAGAACAAAGGCCTCACACATGTCCTTCCACTCTCATCTGTTTATTTTTTTTCTGTGCTAGTCCACATTCTCAAAATTTCTTAGTTCGTTAATTCATCGCCTTCACTTACTTCCCCTGCACCTTTTGCAATCTCTAGGGACCTATTGAGTTATTCTTAATGTCCATATCTTGTCTGTCATTCTCATTATATGTCCTGCCCATGTCCATTTCTTTTTATTATACTGTACGTTGTTAGAGTACCCTCTACTTTAGCTTGTTCTCTTTTTTTCTGTTTCTTATTGCTATTCACATCATTATTCTTGCCATAGCTCTCTGAGTTGTAACTAGCTTATGTTATATATATATATATATATATATATACACGCACACGCATACGACAAATGAATGCGTTTCCAGTCCATTGCAGGACAAAGGCCTCAGAAATGTCCTTAATAATGTCTGGGGTTTGGCCAGTTTTCATCACCAAGCTGGCCACTGCTGTTTGGTGCGGATTGCAGACTTTAGTCTGATCGCTCGCAGCAAACCAACCTAGTATGAGTGGCCCTGATTAATGCAAGCTGCTCATGGTGATACACAAACCCTTTAACTGCGCTAATGTATCCATTATTAGTATATATATATATATATATATATATACAGTATGTATATCCATGTATATATTTGCGTATGTATATATACCTATATATAAATTATATATGTATGTATGTATGTTTATTTATACACACATATATATGTACATATATAGATATCGATATATATACACTCACACTACTTATAAGTATGTGTATATATATATATATATATATATATGTATATATGTATATGTATATATACATATATATGTATATGTATATGTATATATACATATATATGTATGTATATATATATATATATATATATATATATATATATATATATATATATATATATGTATATATGTATATAGATACATATATATGTATATAGATACATATATATATACATATAATTATATATATATACACACACACACACACACACACATATATATATATATATATATATATATATATATATATATATATATATATATATATATATATATCTTTCAGTTCTATTGCTAATTTATCTCAACTCTTATCTATAATTACCAATAAATCCAAATGAATCTGCAAGGGATCAAAATCATCCCCTTCCACATTCCTTTCTAAAAATGACATAAAAAAAAAATATATAATTATCTTCCAGTTTTATCAAAGAAATCAGGAACTCAGCTTCTGGGAAATCCTTAATTTAATGACCAACCTCTAATGAAGAAAGATGAACGACAGACTCCATATTTCTTTCTTAAGTTTTTCTCTCTTTTTCTTTTTTAAAGATCTTCTCAGAGTATCACGAATTTTGCTCTCTCTCTCTCTCTCTCTCTCTCTCTCTCTCTCTCTCTCTCTCTCTCTCTCTCTCTCTCTCTCTCTCTCTCTCAGCCTTAATTGCTCTGTTGTTTGTAGGTTTTCGTCTTCAACAGTCAATTTATATCATATATAAATGCATATGCATATATATATACATATATATATATATATATATATATATATATATATATATATATATATATGTATGTATGTATGTATGTATGTATGTATGTATATATATCATCATCATCATCATCTCCTCCTACGCCTATTAACGCAAAGAGCCTGAGTTACATTTCGCAAGTCGTCTCTATCGTCAATACTTGATTCATCATCTCCTACTTCTCCTACTGTTTATTTATATATATTTCCTCCCACGCTTAAGGTGAAGTGGGAATAGTCATATCCTGGTTAGAGGGGGCACCACGAGAGGTACACTCGGAAACCACAAATTCCTACAAATTGCCGAACCTGCGGGCTGCAGTTAGGAAATAGGGAGGGGTGGGAAGGGTTGAATCTGTGTATATGCATATCTATCTAAATATTTAGACGTCATTTATGACAGCTTGGGTACACTAGTAAATTGAAAGGGTCTAGTAGAAGATAGGGTCACTTCAAGGCTTGAAGTCAATTAAGAGGGAGTGTGAATGACCCTTTGTGGGCCTGGGAGTTAGAGCGTCCCGGAAATTGAAGGCCCCCTGGGGGAAACTAACTTCGCGTGTAGGATGAGCCAAATGCACTAAATCCCCTTTCAGACGGGTTTCATCCTTTACGACAGTAGCTTTTTGTCAAGAGGTAAGAGATAAGTTAATGAGGCAATCAGCGTCTCGTGCATGGCAGAAAACGCTTGAAGTTTTTATTTTCTATTGAATTCTTCGTCATTTTGCCTTGAATCTTAGCGGTTTTTATCATACTTTTAAGTATTGGTCATTACGTTATTTTGTTGGTTTATTTAGCCGAATCTCCCCTATATTATAAAGAGCAGATTCCTATACACACACATACACACACACCTACACACACATACACACGCACCTACACACACACACACACACACATATATATATATATATATATATATATATATATATATATATATATATATATGTATATATATATATATATATATATATATATATATATATATATATATATATATATATATATATATATATATATATAAATCATAAGGTTTAATACCATGGGTGAGGAAGTACAAAGGAAATATTAATTAAATAAAAGTATAGAAAGGATACGGGAATCAAACTTCAAATTCATTTTGGTTACTGCAAATGTTTTTTTAGCATATTAAATTTAGAATGACCAGTGGTTTTACATATATATATATATATATATATATATATATATATATATATATATATATATATTTTTGGGCTCAAGCCATGTCGTCCTGATGGAAGTTCCTATAGGGTAGCTTCCTAGGGTATATTACAACTACGGCGATATTCCCAGAGAATTTACCTTAAGGTACCAGAATTCTAACTCCTGGAGCGAGTATCCCTCGTGAAAGGGATATCGCGACATATCAGAGGACGTATTCTTGACACGCCACATGGCAATCTGCATCCTGGACAGAGATTTCGTCTCGTAGGAGGGATTGGCAAGAAACGAATTCGGGAAAGAAAAAGGGGAGCCGCTCCCAAGGCTTCCCTATCCTCCGATTCGTATGCGTGCCTGGCGCCAATCCTGGCGCCATCTGTATTCCTTTTTGCGTAGCTTAACAACTCGGTGTTTTTTCCTGTGTTTCTCGCAAATCTTGGATTTATTCTACTTTTTCATGGCTTCTCCGTCTTCGTCGGCCTCTGATAAGTTGAGTATAATATCTTTTATGTATAAATGTAGGCTCTTGGTAAATTTTGAGTGATTATTAGGATTAATCTTTGATACAAGAGCCGTAGCCTACCAGAGGCGTCCTGGACGCTGTCGCTCGCTAGGTATAAGTTTAGTTAGTCAGAGCGACATTCCTGGTTGTTTTGCTTTAATAAATTTTAGCTATTTAGCATTACATAGGATTTCCTTTCGTGCTTAGTATTATTTTGGCGAAGTATTCGCCATTCTGGCCTACGCTAGGCCATGTAGCCTAGTCGTTTGGTCCTAGTACTTCATGCATGATTTTGGTTTTTCCGAGTGTAATAAACATTTTATTGAAGCTTTAGGCTATGTTTTATACATTTAAGACTGTGTGGAATATTTCCAAGATAGTATACGAGTGAGTTTCGGTGATTTAGGTAATCGATTCTCTTGGTGCCTAGGCTAGTTGCTTATGGAGCCTTAGTATACTTTATCATACTCCCCGGTTGCTTTCTTTTCTTCGGAGAAGGTATGCAATCCCTTTCCCTCTGTTTAAGCCTTGGGCTTATCCTTAAGTGGTTTTTCCGAATTTATTTTCTATAAAACTATACTGGGGTGTTACTGTACCTTCCTGTTCCTGTAGTATGGTTCAAAGAGGGACAGAACAACAGAGTTTTTTAGTCTGAGTCTGTGTTTGTCTGGCTTGGGGCAGAGTCCCCCTCGCTGGCCTGACACAGACAAAGGGAGCTTAGCCCCCTTAGGTCACTACCGAAGGTTTCTGTGGATATGATTCCTTCTTTTGTGATCTACCAGACTAGTAATTGTTGCTGTTCTCGGGGGAGGATAAGTTTCTTTCCCTGGGAGTAGCAACACCTTCCTTGCTTTGGTGCTCTGGGAGCTGGCAAGTATTGCTGGCCTTCCCCCTTAGATCTCCCTTAGGCTAAGATAAGTTTCTTGGCTGCGGGTGATCTGTCACTAAAGCAAAGTTGGTAGGACCCTCTTGTCCCTTCCCCCTCTTTCTCCGTAATGGCCTAGCCATTACTGTACTGTACGTCGTTCTACATCTGGACCTAGTATAGGTTAGGATGTGGAATTGACTCAGCCCCTTGCCGGCCGGCAGAGCTGCCGGCCGGCAAGGGTCTTATATTTTTGAGTGCTGCCCGGACCTCTCTTGGTCCCTCATCCATGCCTGCCTGTAGAGCCAGACGGCATTGGTCAGGAAGCCTGAATTAGATTCTCCCCTTCCTTATATGCACTCTTTCGGATTGCCGGGCTTGGAGGTTGTGTACACTCTTATCCCGGCATCCATTCTATTTTTCTTCTAGTGCTGTACCCGGCCCGGCTGCCGGCCTATGAGGCCGGCAGCCGGGCAGGTGTAGTCCTCTGGTTCTTTTGCTGCCGGCTGGCATCGGTCTTGTACCTTTGCCGGCCGGCACGTATCCCCCTATACTGTACTAGTATTCTTCAGTATAACATATACAGTAAGAAGAAAACTATGGTAAGGGTTTTGGTACAGCACTGCGTGTTCTAACACTATTGTGTTTTCTTGCACATCCCTTTGCTGTTGCCCTACAGATAGGAAAGTGAGTTCTTTCCTGTCTATTATCCAGGATTTTAAAATCATTGCTTAGGTGTGAGCTCCACCTGTTTCCTCTGGAAACCTTGCATTGGTTACTCTAGAAGAGATTAACCATTTGATTTTATTATCTGGAAGGCTGCAACAATGGGTTGTGAGGGAAACACAAGTGTGTGTCTTTCCTTTATGAATTGTTATGCTATACTATGCATATCCAGTGATACATAGTTCACTTGATACTCATGGAAATTTCTTCTCTTTACAGGAGGACCCTCCGAAGTGCGGAAATGTTTTCTGCAACGTCCGCAGCAAGTACCTCTGCGGACATGAGTGTTGTAGGAGACACGCAGCATGCGCTGTCTCCAAGGATGATCTCCAGTATTGGGACCCTCAGGTATGTACTGTATGCACTAACCTGATTACTGAGGCTTTTGATTCCCCTAGGACGGCGGAATCAAGGGATATAGCAAGGGAGAAGCTTCGTACCTGGGTAAGGGGCTTCCAAAAGAACACCTCTGGCCCTTATCTTCCAAGTGAGAAGATGAGGGCGTATCTTTTTCCCAAGGCATCAGCTGATGCAGTGATTCCCCAGCCTCAAGAGGAGATTCCCCAAGATCAGGTCCAGGTGGACGTTGAAGTCGCGGTCGCGATGCAAGACATCCAGTTAGATGACAGGATGTCTGACGTGGACGAGCGTTTGGAACAAGACCTCCTGGCAGAAGGTCAGGATGAAGTTCAAACCCCGGACGTCGTAGAGGATGAGGTCGACGAGGTGTCGGCTACTCCGGTTCAGATTCCGGAGCCTATTCCCTCAACATCGGCCGGTCTCCCAGTAGAACTGGGACAGGCCCTCTCTTCGATTGTTGGAATGATCCAACAAATGCAGAAGGAGAATCAGGAGAAGGCGGCTGCTATGGAACTGCGGATGCAGTCCCTGGCAGAATCACGTGGGCCCCGGAAAAGGCTCAATGTGAAAGACCTTCCCTTATGCTCAGATGCTAACCCATGGAGGTATGCTGAGCACATGCCAATGACGACTGGAAAGATCGTCATCTCGGATAAGCTGGGTTCAGTTCCCCTAGAGGAGGTGGAATTCTGGCCCAGCAAGGCATCATATCCGGACTGCTATGTCCGGCTGAGAAAAGAACCAGCTTCAAGGGAGGAGACAGAGCCGAAGGAGGTCATAATTATGGACCACGCTAAGGCTCAAGCCCTACTTTCATCCTCGATGAAGGAGAGGGGCTTCTCTAACTCGAAGGTAGCTGCATTGAGCAAGAAGCTCCCTTCCTTTGTGTCCTCTCCTGCTAGAGCCTTCCCCTTTTTACAGAAAGGGTTTGCGGCTGTCCTAAAGGCAGTCGAGGCCGGCAAGCCTTGCCCCTCCCTGGAGGAGTGTAAACCCTTGTCGCTGGCCCTGCCTATGGACCACAAAGACTGGAAGGATGTCCATCTGACGTTCTCAGTGGGAAAGTTGGAGGCTGATATTGCCGGACGGCAATTCGGCGAGGACCTCCCCAAGCTGTCCGACTCTCTTTTACGAAGAGAGTTCGAGACAAAAGAAAGACTGGCTGCCTCAATGTCTCATCAGACTACTCTTGAGACGATGGCAAGTGACCCCAAGGTCCATGAAATGTTCATGGTGGTGGCTAAGACTCACCTAGCCACAGTGACGAAGGACCTTTATAGCTTCGTCAAGGCAAGGAGAGCTTGTAGGGAGTTCGTGTTCACCGGGGCTACGGTGAGGCACGAGCCAAGGAAGTTAATCTCCTCCAACATTTGGGGAAAAGTCCTTTTCCCTACCGATGTGGTCAAAGAAGTTGTTGATAAGGCCGCCGTGGAGAATAGAAACCTTCTCCAGAAGTGGGGCCTGGCTATCAAAAGAAAGTCTTCCCCGGATGAGGGTCCTCAACCAAAGAGGAAGAATATGAGGACTAGGCTACCGTCTCGGCCAGCCAAGCCCTCTAGACAGCAACAGCAACTGCAATTGCCATTACCTCCAGTGCCCCAGATGGTGGCGCAAACCCCGACCACTTTTCAGTGGGTACCCCAGGCTGTGCCAGGTCAGTCCACGGCATTCACCCCAACGTTCGAAGGACAGTCTTCTTCCTTTCGAGCAAAGCCTAGAGGAGCAGCCAGAGGCTCGTCTAGGCGCCCCTCAAGGGGAAGGGGATTCAGAGGTGGTCGTGGTCAGGGAGGCAAGACCTCAGGACGGCAGTCCAAGTGAAATGATACCGGTAGGAGGGAGACTGATGAAATTTTGGGATCGTTGGACCTTCGATCCCTGGGCCCAAAGCCTACTCAAGAATGGACTGGGCTGGAGCTGGTACAGCACTCCACCCCCGTGCCTTCGGTTTTTCCAACACTCCACCCCCGTTCTGGAGGAGTATGTTCAAGAACTGTTGGAGAAAAAGGTGATCCGAAAGGTGAAGTCCATCAAATTCCAAGGGAGGCTGTTTTGTGTTCCCAAGAAAGACTCGGAAAAGCTCAGAGTCATTCTGGACTTGTCGCCACTCAACAAGTTCATAGTGAATTGCAAATTCAAAATGCTAACACTGCAACACATAAGGACCTTACTGCCCAAGAGGGCATACTCAGTCTCCATAGACTTGTCAGACGCCTATTGGCACATCCCAATCAGCCGTTGACTCTCCCCCTACCTAGGGTTCAGGCTACAACGGAGACTATACGCCTTCAGAGCCATGCCATTCGGGCTAAACATCGCCCCAAGGATTTTCACGAAGCTTGCGAGCGCAGCTCTCAAACAATTATGCCTAAAGGGAATTCAGGTAGTAGCCTACCTGGACGACTGGCTGGTGTGGGCAGCATCCGAGATCGAATGCTTGCAAGCTTCCAGTCAGGTGATCCAGTTCCTAGAGTACCTAGGCTTCAAGATCAACAGAAAAAAGTCTCGACTTTCTCCATCTCAAAAGTTCCAGTGGCTGGGAATCCACTGGGACCTTTTGTCACACTGTTTCTCCGTCCCGATGAAGAAAAGGAAGGAGATAGCGGGCTCTGTCAAGAGACTTCTAGATTCCGAAAGGATATCAAGACGCGAACAGGAGAGGGTACTAGGCTCTCTCCAGTTTGCTTCGGTGATAGACCCAGTGCTAAGAGCACAGCTAAAGGATGCAACCGGAGTTTGGAGAAGGTATGCATCAAACACGCGAAGAGATCTGAGAAGACCAGTGCCGCCTCGGCTACGTACTCTTCTCAGGCCTTGGTCCCAAGCCAGACATCTAAAGAAGTCGGTTCTTCTTCAGCCACCTCCCCCGTCGATGACGATTCACTCAGACGCCTCAAAGGAGGGATGGGGAGGTCACTCTCATCGGAAAAAAGTCCAGGGGACTTGGTCCAAGCTATTCAGGACCTTTCACATAAACTTTCTAGAAGCTATGGCAGTGCTCCTTACCTTAAAGAAAGTCTCCCCGCGTCACTCGATCCACATAAGATTTGTGATGGACAGCGAGGTGGTTGTGAGATGCTTGAATTGACAAGGGTCGAGGTCACCACCTCTCAACCAGGTGATGTTAGCCATTTTCCGATTGGCAGAAAAGAAGAAGTGGTACCTGTCGGCAGTTCACCTTCAAGGAGTCCGCAACGTGACAGCGGACGCTCTATCCAGGTTCACACCGATAGAGTCGGAATGGTCCTTAGACGCAGGATCATTCTCCTTCATTCTGAATCAAGTCCCAGAACTGCAGATAGACCTCTTTGCGGCGAAAGACAACAAGAAGTTGCCCCTGTACGTGTCCCCGTACGAGGACCCCTTAGCGGAAGCAGTGGACGCGATGTCCCTCGACTGGAACAGATGATCCAGGATTTATCTGTTCCCCCCTCACAATCTTCTGTTGAGGGTCCTCAACAAACTGAGATCCTTCAAGGGGGTAGCGGCAATAGTGGCCCACAAGTGGCCGAACAGCATGTGGTTCCCCTTGGCGTTGGAACTACAGCTGAAGTTTGTGCCGCTACCACATCCAGTTCTGACCCAGCGAGTCCAGAAGTTGACTGTCTGCGCTTCATTACAGAAAACCCGGACCCTGCAGCTCATGATTTTCTCGCCCTTGCGGTGAGAAAGCGTTTCGGGATTTCGAAAGCCAGCATAGACTTCCTAGAGGAATATAAGTGCAAATCGACTAGAAGGCAATATGAGTCATCTTGGAGAAAATGGGTGGCCTTTGTAAAGGCAAAGAATCCGCAGGAGATCTCAACAGACTTCTGCTTATCTTTCTTCATCCACCTCCATGGTCAAGGGTTGGCAGCTAACACGATTTCAGTGTGTAAATCTGCTTTGATGAGACCCATTTTATTTGCCTTCCAGATCGACCTAGGTAACGAGATCTTTAATAAAGTTCCGAAAGCCTGTGCTACGCTCAGACCTTCAGCACCTCCAAAGCCCATCTCATGGTCTTTAGACAAAGTTCTTCATTTCGCCTCCCTGTTGAGCAATGAAGAATGTGCGTTAAAGGATTTGACACAAAAAGTTATTTTCCTATTTGCACTCGCGTCCGGGGCCAGGGTTAGTGAGATCGTAGCCCTCTCGAGAGAGGCAGGTCGGGTTCAGTTCCTGGATGGGGGGGAACTGAACCTGTTTTCGGATCCTACGTTTCTCGCCAAGAATGAGTTACCCACCAACAGGTGGGGTCCCTGGAGAATCTGCCCTCTGAAAGAAGATGCATCTCTATGTCCAGTAGAATGCCTAAAGGTCTATCTTCGTAGAACTTCAGACTTCAAGGGTGGTCAACTATTCAGGGGAGAAACATCAGGCTCAAATTTATCTCTGAATCAACTCAGAGCGAAAATCACATATTTTATTCGCAGAGCGGATCCTGACAGTACACCCGCAGGTCACGATCCGAGGAAAGTTGCCTCATCCCTAAATTTCTTTAATTGTATGGACTTTGAACATCTCCGTTCATACACGGGCTGGAAGTCTTCCAGAGTGTTCTTTCGCCACTATGCGAAGCAAGTAGAGGAACTAAAGAGATCTGTGGTAGCAGTGGGTCGCGTAGTTAACCCTACTGTTTAACTCTGCGAGGAACAGTGGTCTTAATTGGGACGATTAAGTCCAGGGTGAGTGTGTAGGTACATACTGTACTACAAACTAAACGAGGGCACCGAGTGCCCACATAGACTGTTCCTTTTCCAAAGGTGAACCTGGCATAAGTACAGACATGTGTGCCGGGCGTTTTTAACGCTAATGTGATTGATTTGTAATACAGACTTTTATGACTTGATACCTCGGTATCTTAAAAAAGTGGCATTTAATGTTTTTTCTTTCAGATAAACAAGTTCTGTTTACTATCATACTTATGCTTAAAGTTTTGGGTTATCCTCTTTTTATATATATATATATATATATATATATATAATTGTTGTTAACCTGTCTATTTATTGTCTGTCAATAAACTTGTTCTTGAGAACCTTGCGTCTCTTTCACCTGTGTCAATTTATTGGTATAATTGAGCATTTATTCTATGTACCTTATCTGGGATAATTCTAATAGAATTGTTCTGTTATGCAAGCTATGTTGCATTGGTTTATGTAGTCCCCTAATGGGAGGACTCCGTCCCATAAAGGGACAAGGGCGGTTTTATTAGTTTCTTCCTATGCGGATATAAACCTTTGTCCAATACAAGTATTGTGCGGATTACTGGACAATATATATTGACGCAGTGGTTCTTTACAAACTATGCTTTACTTAATATAGGGCGAGACCACTATATTAGCTTGCCTGGTATTCATACATAGGTATATGTACTCTTCGAGACTTTTCCAGAGTCTAGTAGGACTCTTCCCTGTAGGAGGCAGGAAGCTCTAACATAGTTTATAGTTAGTTGAAAAGATGTATTACGGTAACATCTTAGGTCTCTAGGTCTAGTCGACCGGGGAAAAATTACCTCCTGGGAGTACGGCACGTTCCGAGAATCCACAGATACAGTAATGCTCTGGTACACTTCCATCAGGACGACATGGCTTGAGCCCAAAAAACGGATTTTGAGCGAAGCGAAAAATCTATTTTTGGGTGAGATGGCCATGTCGTCCTGATGGACCCGCCCTTGCCTTTCTAAGAAAGGGCTGTAGGACCCCTCCCTACATACAGTATCTGTAGCACCTCGTGTACGCTACAAGGAATACAGATGGCGCCAGGATTGGCGCCAGGCACGCATACGAATCGGAGGATAGGGAAGCCTTGGGAGCGGCTCCCCTTTTTCTTTCCCGAATTCGTTTCTTGCCAATCCCTCCTACGAGACGAAATCTCTGTCCAGGATGCAGATTGCCCTGTGGCGTGTCAAGAATACGTCCTCTGATATGTCGCGATATCCCTTTCAGGAGGGATACTCGCTCCAGGAGTTAGAATTCTGGTACCTTAAGGTAAATTCTCTGGGAATATCGCCGTAGTTGTAATATACCCTAGGAAGCTACCTTATAGGAACTTCCATCAGGACGACATGGCCATCTCACCCAAAAATAGATTTTTCGCTTCGCTCAAAATCCGTTATATGTATATATATAGACTGTATATACGCAAATACGTATATATGTGTGCGTATATATATATATATATATATATATATATATATATATATATATATATATATATATATATAATTTTATATCTTCATCATCATCATCATCTCTCACGCTTATTGACGCAAAGGGGCTCGGTTAGATTTCGCAAGTTGTCTCTATCTTGAGGTTTTGAATAAATACTTCTCCATTCATCATCTCCAACTTCACGTTTCATCCTCCAGTGTCATGTAGGCCTTGGTCTTCCAACTCCTCTAGTGCCTTGTGGAGCCCAATTGAAAGTTTGGTGAAATAATCTCACTTTGGGAGTGCGAAGAGCATGCACAAACTATCTCCATCTACCCCTCACCATGATCTCATCCACATATGGCACTTGGGTAATCTCTCTTATAGTTTCATTTCTAGTACTAGACTGCTATTTAATTCCTAGTATTTTTCTAAGTGCTTTGTTCTCAAATCTACAAAATCTATTGAATGGTGTTTCATTGTCCTACCACGACTCATGTTCTTACAGTAACTCCAATATCACTAAGCTGATATATAGCCTGATTTTTTTTTATGTAATTTTAGGCGATTAGATTTCCAAATTTTACTTCACCTAGCCACTGTCTGATTTGCTTTTTTCAATCTTTTATTAATCTTAAATTCTAAAGATCCTGTATTATAGATCATAGTTCCTAAATGTTGAAATGATTCCACCTCGTTAACCCTTTCTCCTTTCAATGATATTTAATTTTTCATTGCATATTCCTCTCTCATCATCTCTGTCTTTCTTTTATTTATCCTGAGCCCAACCTCATGGGATATTTCATTCATTCTGGTAAACAAGCTTTGCAAGTCCTGTGGTGTTTTGCTAATAAGTACAGCTTCATCAGCATACTCTCGGTCAGCTAATTTCCTGTTCCCTACCAGTGCTATCCTTCTTCACCATGTCCAACTGTTCTTTACATTACAAAATCCATGAAGTGGATAAACAACACAGGCGACAACACATTCCCTTGGAGTACTCTGCTATTCACTGGAAATTCTTTGGAAAGGACACAACTAACATTAACTTAGCACTGGCTATGCGCATGAACAGATTTAATCAAATTTACATATCTAAGAGGTATTCCATAATAACGCCGGACTCTCCACAAAATTGGTCGGTGTACTCTAGAAAAGGCTTTTTCATAGTCCACAAATGTTATCAAAAGTGGATTTTATATTCTACACATTGCTGTACCACATGCACTAAAATGAGAATTTGGTCAGTACAACTTCTATCTTTTCTAAATCCTGCTTGTTCATATCTCAGCTTTTCATCAATCTTTCTCTCTAGTTTCTTTCGAATGCGCATATTATATATTTTCATGACAACTGACCTAAGTGTGATGCCTCTGTTATTATTAAAATCAGTCAGATCTCCTTTTTTTTTGCCATTTTTACCTATACTCCTAGCTCCCATTCATAATTTTTACCTCTTCACGCCACATTTTACCAAATGATCTTGTACGTATTCTGGGAATCACCTCCTTTTCGGCCCATATCATCTCGGCAGTTATTCCAATATATCCAGGGGCTTTCCATCTCTAGTTTTTTAATGATAACATCGACTTGAAACCCACTTAATTCATTTTTGGGACCATCAAGGTCTTCCTCAACTTTAGGTATATCAATCAAATTACTCCCTTCATATCTCCTATTCATGACCTCAATAAAGTGTTCCATCCAACGTTGATTTTCTTCATCTTCTGTTGTTATAACAAATTAATCTCCCCTTTTGATAGGTATATGCTTCTTCTTCCTTACCCTAGTAGAGATTTCATTAATAATTCTATGAGCAATTCTTACACCATAGCCACTCCTTAAATTCATAGGTTTGTCAGCTTCATCTGCTTTCCTCTCTAAATATTCTCTCCAGTCTTCCCTGGCTTTTATTTTGACTTCACGATCTATACTGGAATACTTAGCATGCTCTACCTTGTAATTTTCATTACTTCCTCGAAAACTTTCACCAATCAATGTTTGTCTTTGTCACCGTTTTATAGTATCCCAAGTATCATTCGATATCCATGGTTTTCTCCTTGTAATTGCATGTTCCAAAATTTCACTACCAACTGACTGATATGTGTTCTTAATATCACACCATTCTTCGTTAATTGTATGCTATTCATCTCGTAAAGTCTCTAAGACTGCAAATCGATTTCTACATTCAATTGCAAATGTTTATGTGCTCATCTTCAAGAAGCTTAGTTGTATGGAACCTAGGTATTCTGTCAGTTCTTTCAGTGTTAATTTCAGTGTGGTAATGAGGAGCTGGTAATCACTACCAATGTCTGGACCTTTATAGCTTCTTACATTTCTCAGAGTTCTCCTTCTCTCTTTATTAATGGCTATGTGATCTATTTGATTTTGTAATAGCCACATGGTGAAGTCCATGTAAATTTGTGGATGTCCTTGTGCTGGAAAAAAAGAGTACCTCCAATAACAAGATTATTAAATGTGCCCCATTTTCATTTGCAACTTCGCCAAGACCCTCAGCACTCATCACATTTTCTATACCTCGATTATTCCTTCCAACTTTAGCAGTGAAGTCACCAATCGCAATTTTCATGTCTCCCTCTGTGATCTCATCTATAGCACTGCAGTTCTTCATAGTAATCATCTTTCATTTCCTCAGGGGAATCATTGGTTGGTGCATAGCTAACTATAAAACTCATATTGCACTGCTTTTATTTTCAGCTCTCCATTTCATTAATGCCTTTTTTTTGCTTTTGGTGTCATCATCATTCCTACCCCTTCTTTTCCAACTCCGTCTGTACTTAGTAGATATATATATTGCCTTAGTCTAAAATTTCTTTACCAATCCCCTTACATCGTGTATCAGTTAAGGCCAAGATATCCAAACTATATTATATTTCATAAATTCATTTTCCACTTGCTGTAACTTCCCAATCTGATTCATTGTTCGAACATTCCAATTACTAATAGTATATATATATATATATATATATATATATATATATATATATATATATATATATATATATATATTGTTAAAGCCTTGTTATTACTGTTGTAAATAAATTCACAGACACATATTTGCATGTCTGTATATGCACAGAAACATTAGATCGAATTGCTTAACAAAGTTACATTGATTTAATTATGATTTCATAAAAGTTCTAAATAACTATAAAGAAAGAAATTAGTTTTTGAAAGCTACCACCATGTTTTCATTTTCTAAACAAAACCGAGAAATTTATAAACAACTATAAAAAAAAAAACTTTTATTATTAACGATGTAGAAGAGATAATTAGTTTTTCATTACATGGGCAACTCCCAGTTTGATTTTTAATCAAAGTCGACTCGAACATGATAGAAAACTCCCTAATTTTCTATGAGATTAAATGAATGAAATAGAATTATATACTTTATTCAACGCCATCTATTGGCGCCCTATCAAACAATCATTAACTCCAGTTCACGCAGTATAGGCTTTGAAATCTCTCTCTCTCTCTCTCTCTCTCTCTCTCTCTCTCTCTCTCTCTCTCTCTCTCTCAAAGACAGTGGTGCTGATCATGTGTAATATGACCAGTCTCTAGGGCATTGCTCTGCTTGATAGGGCAATGTCACTGTCCCTTGCCTGTGCCATTCATGAGCGCCCTTTGAACCTTTAAATGTTAATGTATTTACAGGATTGTATAAATGCAAAGGAAGAAAACGTCAGAATCTTTTAATTCACTTCAAGTTTAAAGGTCACTCATGAATGGTAGAGGCAAGGGACAAGCACAATGCCCTAGAGACTAACTATATATTCATATGATCAGCGCCCCTGCCCACTATCCATTCAAGGTAGGACCTGGGAAGGCCGGGCAATGGCTGCTGATGACTCAGCAGGTGAACCTATAAGCCCCCTCGACCCCCCCCCCATCCTTGGCTCACAAGGATGATGTGGTTTGGACACTACATGAAACTCGAGCTTGAGCGGGTCTCGAACCCAAATCCAACAGATCACTATACAGGGACGTTTCCAGTAGGCTACCACAAATAAAGAAATAAGAAAAGTGCTCCAAAATGGCGTAATGGGAAAAATTACATTTCCAGATTTAAACCGAGATTCAGCATGACCTTTTCGTCCAAACATTTACAGAACGAAACTAAGTACGCAATTGAATAAAAGATCGCATGCACTGTTTATAAGCGGAAAGAAATGTCAAACACACAAATAAAAAAACAAATGATTAACTCAAACCAGTTGAATTAATTGTGTATGTCAAAGATCTGATTTAGGAACAGAGATAGTTTTAATTTTTATTCTTGTTTTAATTCTTAATCTTGTTTTAATGCTTATTCTTTTTTTAATTCTTATTCTTTTTTTTTAATACTTATTATTTCCTGTTTTAGGGTGTGGGATGTTAGAAGCCTTTTATGAAGGTCGTTGGATAACCTTGAAACCTCTCGTGTATTTTTCTTTTTTATTGTCTGATTCGCATTATCGATTATTGGCTAATAGACCATACACGCCTCACCACATTTGTCATAGCAAGGGTCTTTACATATTCGTGTATTTATGTGTGTGTGCGTGTGTGTTTACATACATATAATACACACGCATATATATATATATATATATATATATATATATATATATATATATATATATATATGTCTTACTTATAACTGTAATAGAAAAGTTTAACATGTTTTTTTTTTCAAAAAGGCCCATAAAAGAAACACAGGAAATATAAATAAATCACTATATTTCTACCAATACACATTGGGCCTCTTTTTACTTTACATCCTGAAGAGGCCCAATGTGTATTGGTCGAAATATAGTGATTTATTTATATTTCCTGTGTTTCTTTTATGGACCTTTTTGAAAGGGCATATATATATATATATATATATATATATATATATATATGTATATATATATATATATATATATACATATATATATATATATATATATATATATATATATATATATATATATATATATATATATATATATATTTGTGTGTTTGTATACATAAATACAATTATATATATACACACACACATATATATATAAATATATATATATATATATATATATATATATATATATATATATATATATATATATATATAATATATATAAAACAATTTACTATGGCTTGATTGAAGTCTCTGGCGCTATTTGTAGTTTTCGGATAATTTGAGGCATATAGACTCTTACCACTTCGCCTTCACACTGTTCTAACTTATTTTCTTTGGTTGTTTATTTCTACTTTTAACCTGTTAATTTTTTGTTTTTGGTAATTTATCTCATTTAAAGTTCAGTATTTTTCTGAAAGTAATTCTGTGTAACATTGTTAGAATATCTCTACTTTTAACCTGTTATATTTTAGTTGTTGGTAATTTAACATATTTAAAGTTCAGTATTTTTTCTGTAATTTTGTGTAACACTGCTGGAATCAACGGTCCTCCTTTATAAAGGTGTTTTGGTCTAAGCTTCCGAATATACAGTTCCTAAACTAATAAAAGATAAAAAATTGAAAAAAATATACAGTCCCTAATACAATTTATCATCAGTTAACTCGATGTAAAAAAAGAAAAAAAAAATCATAGCTCGCTTGCACTCCCTATTGTAAATAAAACTAACTCCATCTTTATTCTGTAGAAAATAAGAACCAGCTAGTGTCTGCATACTATTTTTCATTTCATTTGATCTCAATTAAAGTGTATCACTGTATATGGATGTAGAAATACATTCATATATAATATATTCACATTTGGTTTAGTATAGGTTCAGCGAAGTCATTAACTGATATTAAAAAGAAAATATTTGAAAGGTGTTCTTCTATCTCTTATTGGAACAATGAGGCCACCGACCAGCGACTAATGACAGAGATCGTTGGTAGATGGCGTGGGGGGGGGGGTTAAATGAAAATACACGTTTCATTCACGTAAACCGGACATTGCCAACTCGGTGTTTATCAGGAAGGGAATTTTTCGAACGCTATTTCTAGCAAAAAAAAAAAAAAGAAAAAAAAATACATTATTGAAAGAGGTCTTTGGTAGCGGGTTGGTTTAAATAATAATACACGTTGCATTCACGAAAACCTGACATTGCCAACTCCGTGTTTATCAAGAAGGGTATTTTTCGAACACAATTTCCAGCAAAAAAATACATTAAAGAAAGATCAATATGTTTATCTCTCATTATCCAAAATTATTAATTTATATAGAAAAAAATTAGTCAGAAATAAACGGTTAAAAAAAATTTTACATAACGGAAAAATAAAAATTGGTACAAGGAGCACGAAATCACAAAGAGTCCCAAGGGATACGAACCCAACCCTCGCCATGATATGATTTCTCTCTGGTGGCGAATGAGCGACGGACCTAAAGAAATAATCGACAAGAGGGAAACTTATCATATGCATAAGGCTTCTTCTAATTAAAATGAGAGGGACCTGATAGGCTTACTAATATAATTTCAGCGGTTGCTGAGAAGGTGGGGGGGGGGGGGGGGAGGTGTTCGGGGGTCTAATTCTGATAGAGGGAAGGGTTATAACTGGGGAAAATTTCTTTATTTTTCTTGATTGCGTTTTCATGATTGTGATATTAATGATAATTACTAAGTTATTAATGGTTTTGGGGGTCTTTTGATGCCTATAAAGATTGTGAAAGTTATAGTGATGCAGATATAGTGAAAATGATGGTAGGAATAGTGAAAAGGATATCAATTATGAATAAGCAGATATATGAAGAGCAAGGATGATTACTATAGTATGCTGAAATATAAGAAAGATCCTGTTAACATGATGACATTAACGATGAAGACCACAGAAATGCCGAAAAAAGAATACGGCAGTAATACAGGAAAAGGAAGAAAGCAGTAATACAGGAAAAGGAAGAAAGCAGTAATACAGAAAAAGGAAGAAAGCAGTAATACAGAAAAAGGAAGAAAGCAGTAATACAGAAAAAAGAAGAAAGCATTAATACAGGAAAAGAAGTAGAGAGGAGTAATACAGGAAAACGAAGAAATCAGTATTATAGAAAAAGGAAGAAAGCAATAATAGAGGAAAATGAAGAAAGCAGTAATACAGGAAAAGAAGTAGAGAGGAGTAATACAGGAAAAGGAAGAAAGCAGTAATACAGGAAAAGGAAGAAAGCAGTAATACAGGAAAAGAAGTAGAGAGGAGTAATACAGGAAAAGGAAGAAATCAGTATTACAGAAAAAGGAAGAAAGCAGTAATACAGGAAAAGAAAGAAATCAGTAATACAGAAAAAGGAAGAAAGCAGTAATGCAGGAAAAGGAAGAAAGCAGCAATACAGGATAAGAAGTAGAGGAGTAATACAGGAAAAGAAAGAAATCAGTATTACAGAAAAAGGAAGAAAGCAGTAATGCCCCCCCCCCCCCAAAAAAAGGCAGAAACAGTAGTACTGAAAAATGAAAAAAAGATAATAACAGTGATCTTAATCGCGAAAATAACAATTTTATGTTGAAGATGACGGTAATAAGGATAATATGAAAGAACGGCAAATATGTTGATAATAATAAGAGGATCGCTTACGATAATCATAGATTTGATGTTTATAATGATAATATCAAGAAAAATAACATAAGTATATATATATATATATATATATATATATATATATATATATATATATATATATATATATATATATATATATTATATATATACTGTATATACACATTTTATATATATATACATACATACATATATGTGTGTATATATACATATACATATATTTATGTATATATACAGCATATATATGCATATATATTTATACACACACACACATATATATATATATATATTTATGTGTGTGTGTATATATATATATATATATATATATATATATATATATATAATCATCAGCCGATAGATACTAGTCCACTGCAGAACAAAGATCTCAGAAATGACCTTCCACTAGCGTCTATTTATGGTCTTTCTGTGCCAGTCCACGCCCACAAACTTTCATAGTTCGTCAATCCATCGTTTTCTCTTCCTTCCCAAGCTTCGTTTGCAATATCTAGGGACCCATTCTGTTATACTTAATGTCCGTCTATTGTCTGTCTTTCGCGTTAGATGTCCTGTCTATGTTCATTTGTTTTTCTTACATGTTGTTAGGATATCTTCTATTCTATTTTGCTCTCGTATCCATGTTGCTCTTTTATTGTCTCTTAGTGTTATTACCATCATTATTCTTTCCATAGCTCTCTGAGTTACAAGCTTACAACCATTTCCCACCATCACCAATCCCCAGTGGTGAGCACATTGATGAAAACTGATCAAAACCCATATATATATATATATATATATATATATATATATATATATATATATATATATCTATATATATATATTTATGTATATATATATGTATATATATGTTTATATATGCTATTTCCTTATTGTCTTTCCTCACTTGGCTACTTTCCCTTTGGAGCCCTTAAGGAGGGTCCAGGCAATGGCTGTTGATGACTCAGCAAATAGACCTATAGGCTCCCTCAAAGCCCAATTCTTAGCTCACAAGGATGGCAATGTTACAGAAACTACTGGAAACTATCGAGCTAGAGCGGGACTCAAACCCCAGTCTAGCTGATCACCAGGCAGGGACGTTTTTCAGCTGGCCATCACAGCATTTTCCTCTTTTAACTATGGTTGTAGCTTGGTTTATAATGATAATAATCATCATCTCTTCCTACGCCTATTGACGCTAAGGGCCTCGGTTAGATTTCACCAGTCGTTTCTATCTTGAGCTTTTAATACTATACTTCTCTATTCTTCATCTCCTACTTTGCGATTCATTCTCCTGAGCCATGTAGGCCTGGGTCTTTCAACTCTTCTAGTGCCTTGTATAACCCAGCTGAACGTTTGGTGGATAATAATAATAATAACAATAATAATAATAACAACAGTAGCTCTGACCGTAGATGAGAAACAGAAGTAACCAAAGAAACTAGATCAACAATAAAAGCAGAGACAGAGAAAAGTCGGAAAAAGATCATTTGGGAAGGAGGAGCGAGGCGATATTCCACGTGACGTCCCGTGGACTCCATTACTGGCAATATCCCTCGGAGATTTCCAATCTCTCTCTCGTTACAGCATCCCCAATTCGCTTTTCCATGACCCAAGCGCGTAGAAATAGTGTTTACTTTAGGTCGGCGAGTTTCCCTTTACTGTTTTTTCGGGTGGAGCGTTGCGATTGTTATAAAGGTATCGTCTGTTTTTTCTTATCATAGATTAAAGATTCGAAAAAGGCGTTGTTTACTGTTTACACTCGGTTGACCGGGTGATTTTACCTGCATGGTAATGAATGAAATATTGATGGTCTATGTGGTAACGTCCCTGACATGTGATCGCTAGACTGGGGTTCGAGTCCCTCAAACTCGTTACTTCCTTTGCTCGCAACCTTACCATCCTTGTGAGCTAAGGATGGGTGGTTTGGGAGGAGCCTATAGGTCTATCTGCTGAGTTATCAGTAGCCATTGCCTAGTCCTCTCTGATCCTAGCTTGGGCGCTGATCATATGTACATATGGTCAGTCTCTAGGGCATTGTCCTGCTTGATAAGACAATGTCACTGTTCCCTGCCTCTGCCATTCATGAGTGGCCTTTAAACCTTTAAAGTTATTTAAAAGAAAAGGAATGTAAGATACTATCTTAAATCGAAAGAAAACGTTGACTTATATATGTACAGTTGGACACAGGAATTCCTGGTACTCCTCGCTTTGAGCCCTGAAGAAATGCACCCTGCCACACCTTTACAGTGTGGTGAGTTCCTGCGTTTAACCCCGCCCACCGCCTCTGCCATCTCTCCCTACACTATCTGTTTAGTTATTCGCCTCGCATTAAGGGTGTCACAGAGTACGCATTTTCGGAGCGAGGTGTCAGTTTATTTTACTTTTTATGATAATGGTCTTGTATTATTTCATAGTCATATACTATAGTCTCCACAGAGATTCCGGGTGAAATAAGCCCCACCCCCAATGACGTCATAGCCAATCATGTTTCACGTGTTAACAGTGGTCACAACACATCCCCTTCAAGTGGTTGTTAGTTCATATAGTTTGAAATTTGTAAGGAGGTGTATCTTGACCTCTGCTAACGTGTAAGACAACGTGATGGGGTAAGACGTCATCAGGGGTGGGGCTTATTTCGCCCGGAATCTTTGCAGGGAATATATGTATGTTATTTTGCTATCATTTATATCTACAATTTTCAATGGAAACCCATTAGTACCGTGATGAAGGAACTAAAAGTCCCTAGGTACCACTTGTGTCACTGTAATGATCTTCCCAACAAGATGAGAAAAAATAGATAAAAATATGTCATTTGCAGTAGCCAAGGATGTGGTAGGATTTAGGGAAGGATGCGATATATAAATAAAATAAGGATTCCATGTGGAAAAGCTGAGGCTGTGATAGGATTTAGGGTAGGATGCGATAGATAAAATAGGTCATGGAATAGCTAAGGATGTGGTAGGATTTAGGATAGGATGTGGTATGAAAAATACATAAAATATCTCATTTGCAATAGCTAAGACTGTGATAGAATTTAGGATAGGATGCGATAGAAGATAGAAAAAGAGGTCATATGCAGTAGCCAAGGATGTAATAGAATTTAGGGTAGGATATGATAAAGAAAGACATCGAAGATAGAGAGGAATGTGAACCCAGATAGTAACCATGATTTAGTGGCAGAAAAAGCTGTTGATATAACAAATTGAGCAACATAGGTGTTTTCATCTTTTCCTTCTTAGATATAGCTTTGAAGTTAGAAAGATATGTAGACTTTAGAAATGCTGCCTTAGAGTAATAGACGTTATATGTGCATAAACATCAACAGAAATTCACAGAAATTGTAAGATAAGGCATTTAAGTGAGATAAAATAGGGCAGACACAATTACACATTATTATTATTATTATTATTATTATTATTATTATTATTATTATTATTATTATTAATTGCTAAGCTACAACCCTAGTTGGAAAAGGAGGATGCTATAAGCCCAAGGGCTCCAACAGGGAAAACACTCAGTGAGGAAAGGGAGTAAGAAAATAAGCAATAAAC
>NC_090734.1:16367513-16382513 GCF_036898095.1 Palaemon carinicauda
AAAAATTCAGGGAGACAAGAAATATGGGTTATGGATAAACCTCTTTAGACATTACTCATGAGTATACTGTAAGTACTTAGGACACGAAACCGAAATGTAAAGAAGGATAAGATGGGAATGAGAGCGTTTGGTTAACAAAATGAGTATGAAAATTAAAATGCTGCTCTCTCTAAAAAAGAAAATTATTTAATCATTATGGTCCTTCAGATATTGACTTATGCATAAAAAAATTGGAGCCTTGCTCAAACCTTAGAACATAAGCTGGTTAGAACTCGAACTATGGAAAGATTAATGATGTGAATAACACTAAGAGACAGAAAAAGAGCAACATAGATACGAGAGCAAACTAAAGCAGAGGATATTCTAAAAAGAAATGGACATGGGTAGGACATTGAGAAAGACAGATGATAGATGGACAAAAAGAATTACAGAATGGGTCCCTAAAGATTGCAAAATAAGCAGGGGAGGTAAGAGTAGGCAATGGATTGACGAACTAAGAAAATTTGCGGGTGTGGACTGGCACAGAAAAATCATAATTAGACGCCAAGTGGAAGAACATATCTAAGGCCTTTGTTCTACAATGGACTAGCAACAGCTGATTTATATATATATATATATATATATATATATATATATATATATATATATATATATATATATATATATATATATATGTGTGTGTGTGTGTGTGTGTGTGTGTGTGTGAGTCCTTGGCTTGCTAGCATCCTGCTTTTCCAACTATGGTTGTAGTGTAGCTAATAATAATAATAATAATAATAATAATAATAATAATAATAATAATAATAATAATAATAATAATAATGATAAGAGTGTAATCAGTGCACCTCAAGTGGCCTCTGTAGGCATAATTACTGGATCATCGCAGCATCTCACTTTGTATTTTACGTCCATTCGAATTCTCCTCTATTTTACATATTGGGAGATGAATGTCCTCCTAAGCATCAGTATCCTGTTGTATATCCAAAAAAACTCCATATATCTATCCAGCCCATTCTTTGAGTCATCAGCAGCCATTATTTGGCCCTCCTTGGTCCTAGCTTGGGTGGAGAGGGGTAGCTTTGATGCTGATCATATGTAAAATGGTCAGTCTTTGCACTGTTAAAAAAAAATGTCGTAAAACAGATATATTGACGTAAATGAGTGATATTACGGTCACCAACCCGTAAAATATAGTAACAAAGTAAGGTAGAATTACGGTCACCCATATTTTACTGAAATACAGTTGAGAACCGTATATTTTTACGGAAAATTTCCTATTAAAATTACTGTTTTTTTTTTTAATAGTGTAGGACATTGTCCTGCTTGATAGGGTAATGTCACTGTCCCTTGCCTCTGCCATTCATGGTCGGCTTTTAAAACCAACTGGTTTATCAAAATGACTACTGGAACCAAGACATCATGTCATTAAGATTACTTATGAATATCTCTTAAGTATATTGGATATCTATATCCACATCCTCAAGTAATGACAGCGTCGAATTATTAGCAGTGTAATGGTATCGCCAAAGCCAAGATTATCATTGAAGCGAGATTAATGTAAACATATTATTAGCGATAGCTGAGTATTGCCAATGTAAGATTATTAGAAATGGGGGAGTATTGCTTATAGCCGATCATTAGTATCGCAGTATTGCCAATACTGCATTATCTATCAGTAACACAGGAGTATCCAAAAAAGAATAACTTTCTTGGGTTAGAGTTCTTTGGCTTGAGGGTACACTCGTGCACGATGTTCTATCTTATTTCCCTTCCTCTTGTTTTTTGTCAAGTTTTTTAGTTATATATGAAATATTTATTTTAATGTTGTTACTGTTCTTAAGATTTTTTATATTAATTTTTTAATTACTTTTCTTGTAGTTTCCTTATTTCCTTTTCTCACTGGACTATTTTCCCCGTTGGAGCCCTCGGGCTTATAGCATTCTGCTTTTTCTACTAGGGTTGTAGCTTAGCAAGTAATAATAATAATAATAATAATAATAATAATAATAATAATAATTATGCATGAAAGTATTGCTAACAGCAGATTATGAGGAACTTTGGAGTATTAGGAGCGGATAATGCAAATGCTGGCAACTATGGAGCAAATCTTCTTGGTAAAAGGAATGACAATTAAATTTGTTTTCCAGTTCTTTACCGAACGACAAGTCTCGTTAAAGTTCTCAGGTGCTGAAATAAATGCGTTAACAATTGTGTTTAATTTGACCTTGGTTTGTTTGTCTGTCTCTAATATTACAACTGTGACACTTTTCTTTTTCCTTATGCGAAGATTTTTTAAATTATTGTCATCTTTCTCATTTAATGTTTATTGTAGCTTACATTGTTATTAACTATTTTTTGTTTGATCTTTTAACCTTGAATAATCTCGATTATTTCCAAAATGTAGTTTAGTAATATATAAATTCAATAGTGCCATGATGGGAAATATAAGGTTTGAAAGAGCCGTATATATAACAAAGTTGACACTCACGCATTAAAGAAAAAAAAAAAAAGAATAGTCCAGTAAAAGTCAATGAAAAAAATTGTGCTAATTTTTTTTCTTCAATTTAGTGCAAAAGTACTATTATTATTATTATCATTATTATTATTATTATTATTATTATTATTATTATTATTATTATTATTATTAATGTAAACGTAAATTTGGGTATGCTCTTCGCACTCCCCAAGAGATATTAGCTCACCAAACTTTCAACGGGGCTCCACAAGACACTAGAAGAGTTGGAAGACCCAGGCCTACATGGCTGAGGACTATAAAGCGTAAAGTGGGAGATAATGAATGGAGAAGTATTGATTTAAAAACACAAGATAGACACGACTGGCGAAATCTAACCGAGGCCCTTTGCCTCAATATTATTATTATTATTATTATTATTATTATTATTATTATTTGCTAAGCTACAACCATAGTTGGAAAAGCAGGTTGCTATAAGCCCAGGGGCTCCAACAAGGAAAATAGCCAGTGAGGAAAGGAATCTCCTATATAAACTATAAAAACTTTAATAAAACAAAAAGAGAAAAAAGATAGAATAGTGTGTTCGAGTGAACCCTCAAGCAAGAGAACTCTAACCCAAGACAGTGGAAGACCATGGTACAGAGGCTATGGCACTACCCAACACTAGGGAACAATGGTTTAATTTTGGAGTGTCCTTCTCCTAGAAGAGCTGCTTACCATAGCTAAAGAGTCCCTTCTACCCTTACCTAGAGCAAAGTGGCCACTGAACAATGATAGTGCAGTAACCCCTTAGGTGAAGAATAATTGTTCGGTAATCTCAGTGTTGTCGGGTGTATGAAAACAGAGAATATGTAAAGAATAGGCCAGACTATTCGGTGTATGTGTAGGCAAAGGGAAAATGAACCGTAACCAGAGAGAAGAATCCAATGTAGTACTGTCTGGCCAGCCAAAGGACCCCATAACTCTCTAGCGGTATGAGTAGATGATGATGATGAAGAAAGGTAAAAGACTGGATAGATTCACCCTAAAAGCTTTCTTTCCTTTCTTGAAGAGAAAGGAGGGCTTATAATCTTCATCTCCCCTCTTATTTTATCTTTACACGTATCAGCATTTTATCTATTGTGAGCTTACTACGTAATTCTGTCCCTATCATAACGATATGCAAATAAATTTTTTTTCCCTCGTCCTCTCTTCGTCAAGTTGTAGACGCACCACCAAAGTGGCTTCCTCCCAGGCATTATCGGATGATTATCCAGGGGTTATCGGAAAATATAATGAGTCCAGACCTTCCAATCAATAATAGATCGCTTGTCCTGTTCCCTCGGTTGAGATTGAGTGTCCAAAATCACGGGCACAAGAGTTGTATACCGGGGTTTAGACCTCTCCTCCTCCTCCTCCTGATCTCTTTGCATCCCTCACCCTCCTCTTCTCCGAACGTCCTGTCCTTAGTGATGTCTCTCTTGTCTTAACCCGAACGATATTCTTAATTTTCTTTTGGGGTTTAGACCTCTTCGCCTCCTCTTCCTCCTTCTCCTCCTCCTCCTCCTCCTCCTCCTCCTCCGGATCTCCTTACATCCCTCACCCTCCTCTTCACTGGACGTCCTACCCCAAGTGATGTCTCTCTTGGGTTAAGCCTACAGTTTCTTAATTCTCTTTTTGGGGGAAGGGTGGGGTTGTTCCTGGCATCCACTTCAGCAAGACCAAATGTTGGTAATGACTGAATAAATTGTTCAATTTTTGGTACTTTTAAGTAACCTCAAATTTGTTTACTTTAAGATTGTTAAGGAAATGAGTATTTCACAATTCACTGAATCAGTAATAAAGTACGTCGAATTTGTTCACATTAATTTATTTTAAGCAAATGAATATTTCATCATTCACTTAGTCTTTGATATTGCTGTGGCCATAATGGATAAATTTTTCTAGAAGTATAACTTCATTTACAGATTCTAAAGAAAAGAACTGTACGGTATCGTAATTGGCAATACGTTGTAGCCTGCTATTTCAGAAGCAATGTGTCAGTGGTTTCATGAAGTTCTGCATTCTAAATACTGTATGGTTATGTACCTTCGGCTATAGCTCAATTTCAGTCAGTGTTTGTGTTTGGGCCTCGCCTTAAAAGTATCTTGTCTTTACCAAACTTTGAATTCATTATTTAGATAGCAATATGTTTATATAATTTTGTTAATTGGCAAATAAAAAATAGGTATATTGGCTGGCGCTATTGGAGTATTAATTATTCGAGCTTTTGTAACTAGGCTTTAGCGAACTAAGCAGCGAGTAAATTTGTCATTTGGTTCAGAACTTAGTGCCAAAATGCAACACGTCGCCAGGTTACAGAATTTTGTGTGACGTCATCTCGATGTATTCAAAAGGGTCAAAGTACTGTGCTTATTTAGGCATAAACATTGCCCTAAAAGTTTAGCATATAGGACATGGTTTAGACCAATTTGATTTCCGTTATTTTGGAAATATTTCTGACTTGTGGAGAGGGGCTATATAATCAGCCTCTGTGGCATTGTCCTGCCTGGGCGTTGTCACTGTTCCTTGCCTCTGCCATCCTAGAGCGACCTTTAAACATCCGCTACTTATTGTCTTTAGATAAGCAGGGTTTTATAATCTTAGAATTTGATTTTTGCCTTTTGATATCTATATATTAATACGATATCATGTGTGTTATTTATTTTGTCTGTCACGCTTTAAAGAAAACAGAAATAATTTCTTGGTATACTCTTACAAATTCACGCTTTAAAGAATACGGAAATAATTTCATGGTATACTCTTACAAATTCACATTAGACTTTGATTATTTAACCAAAGCACATCTTATATAGTTTTCCCAATTTTGTCTTTAGCACCTGACTTTTTTAAATATTAAACAAAAAATTGAGTTCCATCAATTTCCATAACCTAGATTATAAAACTAATCTTGGGACATTTTATTCAAACATGTAAAGGTTAGGAACAAGATAATTAGTATTCAAAATATCATTTCGTGTAATTTACACGGGTTCCCCCACCAACCACCAATCCGCCATTTTACATAACATTTAAAGACGACCAAATAGATATAGCATTACTTGGATGCCTCCAAGGATGTCAGTCTATTGTATTCAAAAATGAATTTCGACCTTCTGATAGGGGAAACTGATCACCATGGGTATAAGCGAGCTTCATTTAAAAAATCGAATTGAAAGATGCTGAAACCGAGAAGTTATTTTCTAAAATATTCTTTGGAGGCACCTAGTAAAGAGACAGTATTATAATATACAAGTACAATTATTCATTTAGTTGATTGTGCTTTTACTTATTTATTTTGTGTTTATGTATATATATACACACACTATATTAATATTATATATATATATATATATATATATATATATATATGTGTGTGTGTGTGTGTGTGTGTGATAATTTAACAGAAGCTATTATGAAAATATGAATTTCCCACTGGGGCTCTGATCCCGAAGTAGAGCGAATTCGATAGTAAAAGGTATATGTGGTTTATATGAATATATATTATATATACATACATACATACATACATATACAAACACACACACACACACACATATATATATATATATATATATATATATATATATATATATATATATATATATATATATATATGTATGTGTGTGTGTGCGTGCGTGTGTTTGTGTTTTTATGTATGCATGTTGTACAAAATATATATATATATATATATATATATATATATATATATATATATATATATATATATATGGGTATCCATGCGCATCCTATGACATAACCTCTAGTACCTGTAGTCAATTCTTTTTAGCGAGGCAGAGTTACACCGACTCGGAGGGGTGCCCTTTTAGCTCGGAAAAGTTTCCTGATCACTGACTGGTATGACGAGATAATTCTAACCAATCACATAGCAGAAAACTTTTCCGAGCTAAAATGGCACCCCTGCGAGTCAGTGCAAATGCACCTCATTAAAAAAAATTGAGTATAGTTAACGTTTTCTTAAGGACCAAAAGACATAGGATAGAAGCCTTGGCGAAAAGCCATTGACCTAAGATGAAATGCAACCAGACCTTGAAGATGAACCCAAGGTACAATGACCTCTTTTTATATGATGAATAATTATGTGGTATGTTGACCCTGGTAATGTTTTTTGTTACATGCCATCATCGGGGAATGAGGGGTGGAAGACACATCATATGTCCGAGTTGTTGAAATTTCTGTGGTGACGTCACGTTTAATGTTGTGACTTGATAAACGTTATTATTATTATTATTACTATTATTATTATTATTATTATTATTATTATTATTATTATTATTATTATTATTTTTATAATTATTATTATTTTCGTTGTTATTGTTAATGATAGTATTATTAGCTGAGCTGTAACCCTAAGATCATGTGCCCGTGTTCCTTAATATAGAAGTAACTGCATACGGATATATATGTATATATATATATATATATATATATATATATATATATAAAATACATGTATATATAATATATATCTATATCTATATATGTAAATATATATATATATATATATATATGGTGTGTGTGCGTGCGCATATCTATATGTATATATATATATATATATATATATATATATATATATATATATATATATATATATATATATATATATATATATATATATATTTTTGGGCTCAAGCCATGTCGTCCTGATGGAAGTTCCTATAGGGTAGCTTCCTAGGGTATATTACAACTACGGCGATATTCCCAGAGAATTTACCTTAAGGTACCAGAATTCTAACTCCTGGAGCGAGTATCCCTCGTGAAAGGGATATCGCGACATATCAGAGGACGTATTCTAGACACGTCACATGGCAATCTACATCCTGGACAGAGATTTCGTCTCGTAGGAGGTGATTGACGAGATACGAATTCGGGAAAGAAAAAGGGGAGCCGCTCCCAAGGCTTCCCTATCCCCTGATTCGTATGCGTGCCTGGCGCCAATCCTGGTGCCATCTGTATTCCTTTTTGCGTAGCTTAACAACTCGGTGTTTTTTCCTGTTTTTATCGCAAATCTTGGATTTATTCGGCTTTTCATGGCTTCTTCGTCTTCGTTGGCCTCTGATAAGTTGAGTATAGTGTCTGTTATGTATAAATGTAGGCTCTTGGTAAAATTTTGAGTGATTAATAGGATTAATCTTTGATACAAGAGCCGTAGCCTACCAGAGGTGTCCTGGACACTGTCGCTCGCTAGGTATAAATTAGTTAGTCAGAGCGACATTCCTGGTTGTTTTGCTTTAATAAATTTTAGCTATTTAGCTTTACATAGGATTTCCTTTCGTGCTTAGTATTATTTGGCGAAGTATTCGCCATTCTGGCCTACGCTAGGCCATGTAGCCTAGTCGTTTGGCCCTAGTACTTCATGCATGAATTTGGTTTTTCCGAGTGTAATTAAAATTTTATTGAAGCTTTAGGCTATATTTTATACATTTTAGACTGTGTGGAATATTTCCAAGATTGTATACGTGTGAGTTTCGGTGAATTAGGTAATCGATTCTCTTGGTGCCTAGGCTAATTGCTTATGGAGCCTTAGTATACTTTATCATACTCCCCGGTTGCTTTCTTTTCTTCGGAGAAGGTATGCAATCCCTTTCCCTCTGTTTAAGACTTGGGCTTATCCCTAAGTGGTTTTTTCCGAATTTATTTTCGATAAAACTATACTAGGGTGTTACTGTACCTTCCTGTTCCTGTAGTTATGGTTCAAGAGGGACAGAACAGCAGAGTTTTTAGTCTGAGTCTGTGTTGTCTGGCTTGGGGCAGAGTCCCCCTCGCTGACCTAACACATACAAAGGGAGCTTAGCTCCCTTAGGTCACTACCGAAGGTTTCTGTAGTTTTGATTCCTTCTTTTGTGATCGACCAGACTAAGTCCTGTTGCTGTTCTCGGGGGAGGATAAGTTCTTCCCTTGGGAGTAGCAACGCCTTCCTTGCTTTGGTGCTCTGGAAGCTGGCAAGTATTGCTGGCCTTTTCCCTTAGATCTCCCTTAGGCTAAGATAAGTGTCTTGGCTGCGGGTGATCTGTCACTAAAGCAAGGTTGGCAGGACCCTCTTTTCCCTTCCCCCTCTATCTCCGTAATGGCCTAGCCATTACTGTACTGTACCTTGCCGGCCGGCAGAGCTGGCCGGCAGGGGTCTTACTGTACTGTACGTCGTTCTACTTCTGGACCTAGTATAGGTTGGGATGTGGAATTGACTCAGCCCATTGCCGGCCGGCAGAGCTGCTGGCCGGCAAGGGTCTTATATTTTCGAGTGCTGCCCGGACCTCTCTTAGTCCCTCATCCATGCCTGTCGGCAGAGCCGGACGGCATTGGTCAAGGAAGCCTGAATTAGTTTCTCCCCTTCCTTATATGCACTCTTTCGGTTGCAGGGCTTGGAGGTAGTGTACACTCTTATCCCGGCATCCATTCTATTTTCTTCTAGTGCTGTACCTGTCCTGGCTGCCGGCCTATGGGGCCGGCAGCCGGGCAGGTGTAGTTCTCTGGTTCTTTTGCTGCCGGCTGGCATCGGTCTTGTACCTTTGCCGGCCGGCTTATGTCAGCCCTTGTCTGCCGGTCACCAAGAGGTGGCCGGCAGCTGGGTACTAACTTGTGTAGTTGCTGGCCGGCAGCCATTGCCGGCCAACACTGGCTGTTACCGGCCGGCAGTAGCTGCCGACCGGCACAGGCATTTGAACCAGAGTGCTGCCGCCCTATAGCTGTTAAGTAGTATACTTTAAAGCTAGTTGTGGTGTGTGCCGGCCGGCAAAGGCAGGCCGGCACACATCCCCCTTATACTGTACTAGTATTCTTCTGTATAGCATATACAGTAAGAAGAAAACTATAGTAAAGGTTTTGGTACAGCACTGTATCTTCTAACACTATTGTGTTTTCTTGCACAGCCCTTTACTGTTGTCCTCAGATAGGAAGCTGAGTTCTTCCCTGTCTATTATCCAGGATTTTAAAATCATTGCTTAGGTGTGAGCTCCACCTGTTTCCTATGGAAACCTTGCATTGGTTACTCTAGAAGAGATAAACCTTTTTGATTTTATTATCTGGAAGGCTGCAGCAATGGGTTGTGAGGGAAACACAAGTGTGTGTCTTTCCTTTCTGAATTGTTATGCTATACAATGCATATCCAGTGATACATAGTTCACTTGATACTCATGGAAATTTCTTCTCTTTACAGAAGGACACTCCGAAGTGGGGAAGTGCTTTCTGCAATGTCAGCAGCAAGAACCTCTGCGGACATGAGTTTTGTAGGAGACACGCAGCATACGTTGTCTCCAAGGATGATCTCCGGTATTGGGACCCTCAGGTATGTACTGTGTGCACTAACCTGATTAATGAGACAATTAAATAGCTAGGAAGAAGCTTCGTACCTGGGTAAGGGGCTTCCAAAAGAACACTTCTGGCCCTTATCTTCCAAGTGAGAAGATGAGGGCGTATCCTTTCCCTAAGGCATCAGCTGATGCAGTGATTCCCCAGCCTGAAGAGGAGATCCCCTAAGTTCAGATCCAGGTGGATGCTGAAGTCGCGGTCGCGATGCAAGACATCCAGCTAGATGACAGGATGTCTGATGTGGACGGGTGTCAGGAGGAAGACCTCCTGGCAGAAGCCCAGGATGAAGTTCAAGCCCCTCTACATCGGCCGGTCTCCCAGTAGAGCTGGGACAGGCCCTCTCTTCTATTGTTGGAATGATCCAACAAATGCAGAAGGAGAATGCAGTGCCTTGCAGAATCACATGGGCCCCAGAAAAAGCTCAATGTGAAAGACCTTCCCTTGTGCTCAGATGCTAACCCATGGAGGTATGCTGAGCACATGCCGATGACAACTGGAAAGATCGTCATCTCGGATAAGCTGGGCTCAGTTCCCCTGGAGGGTGGAATTCTGGCCCAGCAAGGCATCATATCCGGACTGTTATGTCCGGCTGAGGAAGGAACCAGCTTCAAAGGAGGAGACAGAGCCGAAGGAGGTCATAGTGATGGACCATGCTAAGGCTCAAGCTCTACTTTCATCCTCGATGAAAGAGAGGGGCTTCTCTAACTCAAAGGTAGCTGCATTGAATAGGAAGCTCCCTTCCTTTGTGTCCTCGCCTACTAGAGCCTTCCCCTTTTTACAGAAAAGGTTTCTGGCTGTTCTAAAAGCAATCGAGGCCGGCAAGTCTTGCCCCTCCCTAGAGGAGTGTAAACCCTTGTCGCTGGCCCTGCCTATGGACCACAAAGACTGGAAGAACGTCCATCTTACGTTCTCAGTGGGAAAGTTGGAGGCTGATATTGCCGGACGTCAGTTTGGCAAGGACCCCCCTAAGCTGTCTGACTTTCTTTTGCGAAGTGAGTTCGATACAAAAGAAAGACTGACTGCCTCAATGTCTCTTCAGACTACTCTCGAGACGATGGCAAGTGACCCCAAGGTCCATGAAATGTTCATGGTAGTGGCCAAGCCTCATCTGGCCACAGTGACGAAGGACCTTTATGGCTTCGTCAAGGCAAGGAGAGCTTGTAGGGAGTTCGTGTTTACCTCGGCTACGGTGAGGCACGAGCTAAAGAAACTAATCTCCTCCAACATTTGGGGAAAAGACCTTTTTCCCTACCGACTTGGTCAAAGAAGCTGTTGATAAAGCCGCCTTGGCGAATAGAAACCTTCTCCAGAAGTGGGGCCTGGCTATCAAAAGAAAGTCTTCCCCGGATGAGGGTTCTCAACCAAAGAAGAAGACTATGAGGACTAGGCTACCGTCTCGGCCAGCCAAGCCTCTTAGACAGCAACAGCAACTGCAATTGCCATTGCCCCCAGTGCCCCAGATCGTGGCACAAACCCCGACCACCTTTCAGTGGGTACCCCAGGCCGTGTCGACACAGTCCACGGCATTCACCCCAGCGTTCGAAGGGCAGTCTACTTCCTTTCGAGCAAAGCCTAGAGGAGCAGCCAGAGGCTCGTCTAGACGCCCCTCAAGGGGAAGGGGATTCAGGGGTGGTCATGGTCAGGAAGGCAAGACCTCAGGACGGCAGTCCAAGCGAGGTGATACCGGTAGGAGGGAGACTTCTGAAATTTCGGGATCGGTGGACCTTCGATCCCTGGGCCCACAGCCTACTCAAGAATGGACTGGGCGGGAGCTGGTACAGCACTCCACCCCCGTGCCTTCGGTTTTTTCCAACACTCCACCCCCGTTATGGAGGAGTACGTTCAAGAACTGTTGGAGAAAAAGGGTGAAGCCCATCAATTTCTAAGGGAGGCTGTTTTGTGTTCCCAAGAAAGACTCAGAGTCATTCTGGACTTGTCGCCACTTAACAAGTTCATAGTGAATTGCAAATTCAAAATGCTAACACTGCAACACATAAGGACCTTACTGCCCAGGAGGGCATATTCCGTCTCTATAGACTTGTCAGACGCCTACTGGCACATTCCAATTAGCCATCGACTCTCCCCCTACCTAGGGTTCAGGCTACAACGAAGACTATATGCCTTCGGAGCCATGCCATTCGGGCTAAACATAGCCCCAAGGATTTTTACGAAGCTTGCGAGCGTAGCTCTCAAACAATTTCGCCTAAAGGGAATTCAGGTAGTAGCCTACCTGGACGACTGGTTGGTGTGGGCAGCATCCGAGACAGAATGCTTGCAAGCTTCCAGTCAAGTGATCCAGTTCCTAGAGTACCTAGGCTTCAAGATCAACAGAAAAAGTCTCGACTTTCTCCATCTCAAAAGTTCCAGTGGCTGAGAATTCACTGGGACCTTTTGTCACACCGTTTCTCCACCTCGGCGAAGAAAAGGAAGGAGATAGCGGGTTCTGTCAAGAGACTTCAAGATTCCGAAAGGATATCAAGACACGAGCAGGAGAGAGTACTGCGCTCTCTCCAGTTTGCTTCGGTGACAGACCCAGTGCTAAGAGCACAGCTAAAGGATGCAATCGGAGTTTGGAGAAGTTATGCATCAAACGCGTGAAGAGATCTGAGAAGACCAGCCGCTTCGGCTAAGTACTCTTCTCAGGCCTTGGTCCCAAGCCAGACATCTAAAGAAGTCAGGTTCTTCTTCAGCCACCTCCCCCGTCGGTGACGATTCACTCAGACGCCTCGAAGGAGGGATGGGGAGGTCACTCTCATCGGAAAAAAGTCCAGGGGACTTGGTCCAGGCTATTCAAGACCTTTCACATAAAACTTTCTAGAAGCTAGGACAGTGCTCCTTACCTTAAAGAAAGTCTCCCTGCCTCATTCGATCCACATAAGGTGGTGATTGACAGCGAGGTAGTTGTGAGATACTTGAATCGACAAGGATCGAAGTCACCACCTCTCAACCAGGTGATGTTGGCCATCTTCCGATTGGCGGAAAAGAAGAAGTGGTACCTGTCGGCAGTTCACCTTCAAGGAGTCCGCAATGTGACAGCGGACGCTCTATCCAGGTTCACACCGATAGAGTCGGAATGGTCCTTAGACGCAGGATCATTCTCCTTCATTCTGAATCAGTCCCAGAACTGCAGATAGACCTCTTTGCGACGAAAGACAACAAGAAGTTGCCCCTGTACGTGCCCCGTACGAGGACCCCTTAGCGGAAGCAGTGGACGCGATGTCCCTCGACTGGAACAGATGGTCCAAGATTTATCTGTTCCCTCCTCACAACCTTCTGTTGAGGGTCCTCAACAAACTGAGATCCTTCAAAGGGTAGCGGCAATAGTGGCCCACAAGTGGCCGAACAGCGTGTGGTTCCTCCTGGCATTGGAACTGTAGCTGAATTTGTACCACTACCAGATCCAGTTCTGACCCAGCGAGCCCAGAAGTCAACTGTCTGCGCTTCATTACAGAAAACCCGGACCCTGCAGCTCATGATTTTCTCTCCCTAGCGGTGAGAAAGCGTTTCGGGATTTCGAAAGCCAGCATAGACTTCCTTGAGGAATATAAGTGCAAATCTACTAGAAGGCAATATGAGTCATCTTGGAGAAAATGGGTGGCCTTTTGTCAAGGCGAAGATTCCGCAGGAGATCTTGACAGACTTCTGCTTATCTTTTTTCCCCACCTCCATGGTCAAGGGTTGGCAGCGAACACGATTTCAGCGTGTAAGTCTGCTTTGACAAGACCCATTCTATATGCCTTCCAGGTCGACCTAGGTAACGAGATCTTTAATAAAGTCCCGAAAGCCTGTGCTAGGCTCAGACCTTCAGCACCTCCAAAGCCCATTTCATGGTCTTTAGACAAGTTCTTCATTTCGCTTCTCTGTTGAGCAATGAAGAGTGTGCGTTAAAGGATTTAACACAAAAAGTTATTTTCCTATTTTGCACTCGCGTCCGGGGCCAGGGTTAGTGAGATTGTAGCCTCTCGAGAGAGGCAGGTCGTGTTCAGTTCCTGGATGGGGAAGAACTGAACCTGTTTCCGGATCCTACGTTTCTCGCCAAGAATGAGTTACCCACCAACAGGTGGGGTCCCTGGAGAATCTGCCCTCTGAAAGAAGATGCATCTCTATGTCCAGTAGAATGCCTAAAGGTCTATCTTCATAGAACTTCAGACTTCAAGGGTGGTCAACTATTCAGGGGAGAAACATCAGGCTCAAATTTATCTCTGAATCAACTCAGAGCGAAAATCACATATTTTATTCGCAGAGCGGATCCTGACAATACACCCGCAGGTCACGATCCGAGGAAAGTTGCCTCATTCTTAAATTTCTTTAATTGTATGGATTTTGAACATCTCCGTTCATACACTGGCTGGAAGTCTTCCAGAGTGTTCTTTCGCCACTATGCGAAGCAAGTAGAGGAACTAAAAGAGATCTGTGGTAGCAGTGGGTCGCGGTGTTAACCCTACTGTTTAACTCTGCGAGGAACAGTGGTCTTAATTGGGACGATTAATTCCAGGGTGAGTGTGTAGTTACATACTGTACTACAAACTAAGTGAGGGCACTGTGTTGCCCATCCAGACTGTTCCATTTCCGAAGGTGAACCTAGCATAAGTGCAGACATGTTTGCCGAGCGTTTCTAACGCTAATGTCATTGATTTGTAATACAGGCTTTCATGACTTTGATACCTCGGTATCTTAAAAGTGGCATCTAATGTTTTTTCTTTCAGACAAACAAGCTCTGTTTACTATCATACTTATGCTTATAGTTTTGGGTTATCCTCTTCTTATATATATATATATATATATATATAATTGTGGTTAACCTGTCTATTTATTGCCTGTCAATAATCTGGTTCTTGAGAACCTTGCGTCTCCTTCACCTGTGTCAATTTACTGGTATAATTGAGCATTCATTCTATGTACCTTATCTGGGATAATTCTAATAGAATTGTTCCTTTATGCAAGCTATGTTGCATTGGTTTTCCTCCTATGCGGATATAAAACCTTTGTCCAATACAAGTATTGTGCGGAAAACTGGTCGATATTTCATATTGACGCAGTGGTCCTTTACAAACTATGCTTTACTTAATATAGGGCGAGACCACTATATTAGCTTGCCTGGTATTCATACATAGATATATGTACTCTTCGAGACTTTTCCAGAGTCTAGTAGGACTCTTCCCTGTAGGGGGCAGGAAGCT
>NC_090734.1:16387513-16400013 GCF_036898095.1 Palaemon carinicauda
GGATCCTAAGTTACTTTATATATAGCAATTCGAGCTATGAGGGTTTGAGAGAGAGAGAGAGACAGCGCGTGATGGAAATGAAAGAGATGATGGTACTTGGCAACCCCTGGCCCCAGTCTTACCAGAATCTCATGGCAGACATACTTGTCCCCAACGAAGATTTTGTATATATACCACGAATTTTTTTCGGATGTTTTCTGTTTGCTGGAGCGAAACAGAAGCTTCACATTCTTGGTAAGCAGATGAAAGACGGAGTGAGAGAAGGGCAGGAGGTTTTGGATTCAAAATCATCTTCCCAAAGAGGATTGAAATTCATCCCTTTTAATCTTCCGCTCTCCACTTGCATGTTTGGCCTACATCACACTAACATGATGTCAGCTCACTCAACTTAGTTAGATGAGAATTAATCTTTTTATCCCACCATCTTCGCCAACTTGTCTTCTGGGTAGATGGGATATAATCAGAGACTTATTAAAATACGATTAATTTCTCTCAGGCTTACATCTCTGCTCTACTTTAACAACTTGCGAGTTTCGAGTGAGAACGTGTAAACAGAACTCTTACACAATAATACGAAAATAAAAAATGAGCATCATTCTATAAAAGATCGAATCCTGCTGCAATACAAAAGTAAGAAGAATCACATCCTAACTCTCAGATAACGAAGAAATGATTAAATCCTTCATAACATACGCTACTACACTTATTCTTTATGTCTAAACATGTTCTATCAATGCAGTACTGTCCAACATTACTCTTAATACCCATAGGGCATATAGTATTACAGTATGAAGAGATGGCAAGACTGATAGCATGTGGGGACGGAGGTGAGTGGAAGGGTTACCTCCCAAAGGCAATTTTCGAGTTTATTGCTATTTACGTATTTTGTAATCGCAAACAAAAATTACCCGCCTACGAATAATATCACATTAACTCTTAGAGCTTACAGTGAATAATAACTATAAAGGAAAAATTGATTTTACACGTAATCGCAATTTATAATTTCAACGTTCCCATGAATTTATTCATTTTTAGATTGATTGATTGATTGATTTGAGGTTCTCTGGCTTCCTGATATCTAAATAAATTTTTAGAAATGAATCTATTTAATATAATCCTGTACCAAATATTTTAAACAGTTCTGGTTTAAGGGATTGGAAAAGTTGATGAAAAATTAAAGGACCAAACCTATTATATATAATGCAGAAGCCCTGTAGATTATCACGGGTTGCCATAGGGCAACAGTCTGTGGCCTGCACCTTCAGTGCAGGTCAGGTCGTTCTAGTGCCTACCTGCCTGTAAATTAATAGTTCTCTATAATTTTAAGTTAAAGAACGTGAAATAAAAGACCTAATACCTTAACCAAGACATTGTATGATAAATAAATATAAATAAAAGTAACCATTGGATTTTTTCGCATGTATTTATGACGCTGGGTAGAGATATACCATATATCAGGCGTGTGTGTGTGTGTGTGTGTGTGTGTGAGAGAGAGAGAGAGAGAGAGAGAGAGAGAGAGAGAGAGAGAGAGAGAGATGAAAAATGAGAAAATAAGACCGTTTTGTTAGCAACCTCGCCCGTTAAGGGTCACTGAAGGATCCACCTTTCTGGTGATATATCCTGCGAAGAGAATGTACTTTAGGACACCTACGGTACATCATCTTCGCAGGAAAAAATCATATTTATTTGTACACACACACAGGCGCATATATATCTATATATATATATATATATATATATATATATATATATATATACATATATATATATATATATATATATATATATATATATATATATATATATATATATATATATATGTGTGTGTGTGTGTATTATTATTATTATTAATATTATTATTATTATTATTACTTGCTAGGTTTCAACCCTAGTTGGAAAAGCAGAATTCTATTAGCTCAGAGGCTTCAATAGGGAAAATAGCCCAGTGAGGAAAGGAAACAAGGAAAAATGAAATATCTTACGAACAGTAACAACATTGAAATAAATATTTCTTGAATAAACTATGAGAACTTTAACAAAGCCAGAGGAAGAGAAATAATATAGAATAGTGTGCTCGAGTGTACCCTCAATCAAGAGATCTCTAACCCAAGACAGTGGAAGACCATGGTACAGAGGTTATGGCACTACCCAAGACTAGAGAACAATGGTTTGATTTTGAAGTGTCCGTCTCCTAGACGAGCTGCTGACCATAGCTAAAGAGTCTATTCTACCATTACCAAGAAAAAGTAGCCACTGAACAATTACAGTGCAGTAGGTAACCCCTTGGACGAAGAAAAATTATTTGATAATTACAGGTGTATAAGGACAGAGGAGAATCTGTAAAGAATAGGCCTAACTATTCGGTGTATACACGCAAAGGGAAAGTTAACCGTAACCAGAAAGAAGGATCCAATATAGTACTGTCTGGCCAGTCGAAGGACCCCATAACACTCTAGCGGTAGTATCTCAACGGGCGGCTGGTGCCCTGGCCAACCTTCTACCATATACAGTATGTGTATATATATATATATATACATATATATATATATATATATATATATATATATATATATATATATATATATATATATATATAGTGTATTAATAAAATTAAAAGACAATTCTGAGATCCGAATTCCTACATTTGCAAAGAAAATAAGCTACAAGCATTTACCGAAAAAAAAGAGCGCTTCCGCTTAGGAACACTACTGGTCAAATACACCAGAATTGTTATAAAACATCGGTAATGCAATGGACAATTAACCTCTCCAACTATGTGGGAAATCGAAAAGTCAAGAGTTTAATGGGACTGTTGTATGAGGATACACATTTAAGCACACACAAAAGACCTGAAAATTACCGCCCAATAAGTTTACTCTTAGTAATATATAAGATAAATACAAAGGTAATATCAGGCCGAATAGAGAGCTAGCTACTCTTTAATCAACCAAGAGAGCAGGCAGGTTTTACAACCAGCTATTCAACAACTGACCATATCCATGTAATTAACCATGTCAAACCACCCTGTATGGAAATTATAGACTGTGCGAAAGCTTTTGATTCTGTCAAAACTTCAGTAGCAATGAAAGCACCTCAAAGAAAAGAAATACAGTAGATGAATCTTATGTTAGAACATTTGAAGATATCTATATGGGTAGTACAGCAATCCTAAAACTACATAAAGATAGTGAGATAATTCCAATTGAAAACGGAGTTTTTCACGGCGTGCCTAGAGTTTTTAAGAATTTAGATTGGAAAAAAGGTAGGAATTAACATTAATGGGGAATACCTTAACATCATTCTGGTATATATATATGTATATATATACATATACATATATATGTATATATACATATATATATATATATATATATATATATATATATATATATATACACACACATATTTATATATGTGTGTATATGTATTGTATATATATCTGCATTATATTATACACATATTATGTGGTATATATATATATATATATATATATATATATATATATATATATATATATATATATATATATATATATACACATACACATATTCAAGTAAGCCATATATTATACACCTAACACCCCAATTCTCTCTATACCTCGGGATCAAAGACCCAAGGGGGAATCAACTCAGTTGGCCCGGCCGACCAGACGCTATTATCTTTGACTTGATTCCCCCTTGGGTCTCTGATCCCGAGGTATAGAGAGAATCCAGATATTAGGAGGAGTATAATATATGGCTTATTTGAATTTGCAAATCACGTCTACAGTAAATATGCAAAATTTATCATATATATATATATATATATATATATATATATATATATATATATATATATATATATATATATATATATATATGTGTGTGTGTGTGTGTGTGTGTGTGTGTGTGTTTGTGTGTGTGTGTTTGTGATAAATTTACACATTTAGACCTGTTTGTCATATTCAAATAAGCCGTATATTTTACTCCCTTAACTAATGTCTGGATTCTCTCTTATACCTATGGATCAGAGACCCAAGGGTGAATCAATTCAAAGATAATAGCTTCTGATCGGCTGGGGAATTGAACCCTGGACCAGGAAGCTGGGACGACAGTGACCTAGCATTTAGCACCAAGAGAGCCCAGCTTTCCGAACCAGGGTTCGATTCCCCGGCCGGCTAGAAGATATTATCTTTGAGTTGATTTCCCTTTGGGTCTCTGATCCCAACGTATAAGAGAGGATCCAGACATTAAGGAAGTAAAATATATGGTTTATATTGAATTATATATATATATATATATATATATATATATATATATATATATATATATATATACATAGTGTATGTGTGTGTATGCATGTGTGTATATATATATATATATATATATATATATATATATATATATATGTGTGTGTGTATGTATGTATATATATATACATATATATGTATATATATATATATATATATATATATATATATATATGTATATATATATATATATATATATATATATATATATATATATATATATATATATATATATATATATATATGTATATATATATGCTATACTGTGAAGAAGCTGTATGCTGTATACACGTAGTCAAGCATGAAAAGTAAATACTCCAAGAATAAAATTAGGAATGAATATTTAAAAACCATGCTTGTAAACATCGTGTAGATGAGTAATATTTCCACTTTAGATAAAAATATTGAAAAAAATTGAAAATTGTCTTCTTATTAAAGCACTTAAATAGAAATTGTTTTTAAAATTATTTTTTCTTAGCTCTCTTCTAGTTTTGTTCATATGCTTTTATTTTTTTATTTTAATATATGTCTGTCTCTTTAATGTTTTGCTCAGAATTTTTTATGAATTTGTATTGAAAGAATTGATATAAAGATAGAGTAATTTTATTTTTTATTTTCCCTACAGTTATTTGTATTTTTTCTTATTTTTACATCTTTTCCCTTCCCACATATTACTCTATTAATGCTATTCTTATTATCTTTGGTATTATTCCCTCTTCAGTTATTCCAAAGTTAAAAATTTCAAACTTGCAACGAAGGTTTTTATGTTGAACAGGCTGACATAAATCTCTTTTTATAGATTATTTATGAAAGATCTAATTTAATGTTGTTACGGTTCTTAAAATTTGTTACTTTAATTGTTCATTACTTTTGTAGTTTATTTTATTTTTTCCTTTCCTCACTGGGATATTTATCTCTGTTGGAGTCCCTTGTCTTTTAGCATCCTGCTTTTCTTACTAGGGTTGTAGCTTAATCTGAGATAATATTAATGATAATGATAATAATAATAATAATAATGATAATAATAATAATAATAATAATAATAATAACTCCTCTCTTAATCTATCTACAGTTTCTATGTACAGTTTTACAATGATTATAATCTTCCTCTAATACTTCCATATTTCGTTGGATTTTAGTAATAATAATAATAATAATAATAATGATGATGATAATAATAATAATAATGATAATAATTCTCTTAATATTTCTATAGTCCCTTTATTTCCATATACAATTTTACAATGATTATAATCTTCCTATAATACTTCCATACCTCGTATGATTTTCATATTTTCATCAATTACATTTTTAATGATAATTACAGTTATCGATTAAGATTTCGTCGACCTCACCTAATGACTTCTCTTCTTCTTCTTCTCCTCCGCAGGTGATCAGTGTCAGACGCAGAAGAAGGATCTGCCGAAGGAGTGAGGAGGAGAATGTCGAAATCTTCGCATACTAATGGCCCCTCTATTGCCAGAAGCGAACGGCCATGCAACCTGACCTCGTTCCTCTCCTCTCCGTTTCTCCTCCTCCTCCTCCTCTTACTCCTCCTCTTACAAGTCTTCCCAGGACGCCATTCCCCTTCCTTTGCCCTTTGCCTCTCTCTGAGTCATGAGAGTCCTGAGGTAGGAAGAAACCTTTCTATAGTCCCTCCCGAGTCAGTTTTAATTGGTAGGTTACATTCGGTCCCCTTACTGAGGAGGAAGGCGCCCTCGAGAAAGCTGTTACCTCCGTTGCTGGCTCCCAAACCCGGGGGACGTTTCTTCCTGGCATCAAGGGGCGGGTCAGAAGATAGAGAGAGTCATCTCGACTTACAATTTAAACAAAATATAGTCCTTTTCGAGGAATCCTTACCTCCGAAGGGGACGCTGACATTACCACACGAAGGAAAGCTAACTAAGACAGTGTCGTTGAAGGAATTACTAAAACCCCATTCAACGTCGTCTGGAAAGGGCCTAATGGAAAAGGCGGAGGGTGCGACGGACGTGACCGGACGTAATGGCGAGATTGGGCGGCGGGGAAAAGGTCGAAAGGAAGGTCACAATGTGATAAAATGTTCTGCCTTTGGTGACTGCAATGGCCCTTCTGGCTCTCGATCAGCAGATGGGACAAACGGACGGCGCCTCTTGTACAAAAGAAGAAAGAAAAAGAGAGATCTAGCGCTAAATAGTGACTTGAGAAATAGGAGAGGAAAGAGTAAAAGCCACGAATATAGAAAAGAAGAGAGATCAAATTACGCCATTAGTCAAATTTTCGATAACATCCGGAGTGCTCCAGCACGTCCAAAGGATTCCATTTCTCCGAGAAACGAACAATTGCCACTGAAGAAGGAAGATGGGAGAGTAGGCCTCTCCGTCGATGAATTACAACGCCGAAAGTCGCGTAGATCTAATGAGGTTTCGAGAGGCTTAATGGGCCCGGCCGGAATGATTAAACATGTACACTTTCTTCGAGCGGCGGGCAAGTGGCACCTGGCATTCATACAAAACCCGAGTCGTAAGTGTTTGGTATCGATCCTCGAGAAGAGGAGCGAGAGAAGAAGAAGAAGGAGGAGGAGGAGGTGGTGGTGGTGGTGGAGGAGCAGTAGTAGCAGGAGGAGTAGCAGCAGCTCGATGCCCGAAGGGAGATTGATCATGCAGGGCCAAGGGCGTCCTCATTCAGACGGGTCACATCAAGACCTTCCTCTGACGGGAGGTATTGGAATGGCTTCCTCTTCAGAGTTCTCGGAACTTCCAATTTCTTTATCCCCTTCTATTTCTTCTTTGAAAAGGTCACTTTCACTTTCGTCACCCCCTTTAGTAAAATCGTCATCATCATCATCACTATCATCATCAGCATCACCATTATCATCATCATTGTCTTCGGTGTTGTCAATCTCCTCTTTGCAAAATCTTACAGCAACAGTATTTCCATTATCTCCACTGCCATCTCTCCCACTGGTAACCCCACCGCCGTCGCCGTCTTTTTCCGGTCTCGATAAAGACATAACAAATGAGAAACAGCTGTCATCTCCAGTGATGGACTGGGAAAAGTCTTCTTTCGATCCCTCTCCCGCACGCTTCCGTGACAGACATCTGTCAACCTCCGCTGATTCATCCCGACAACGGGAGACGCGCCGGAATAGAATCAAAGGTGGACTTATGACTTCGGGACTGAAAACGTACGCAAGATCAAAATCAATGGAATACTTTTATTTATATCCGTCGGGGACTAAGTTTTCAAAAGGGTATCTTCTTCCAGAATCGATGATGAATTCTAGATGTACAAATGTAGGTTTGAATTGTACACGTATCAATGCTTTTAAGAAACAAGTTTTGACTGGAAATTCACATTCCTTGGAAAATGTTAAGACTTATGAAAGAATTTTAGAATTGAAAAGTTTAGACAGTCAACCCAGGAGACAAATTTTGACTGGAAATTCACATTCATTGGAAAATGTAAAGAATTATGAAAGAATTTTAGAATTGAAAGGTTTAGACAGTCAACCCAGGAGACAAATTTTGACTGGAAATTCACATTCATTGGAAGATATTAAGAATTATAAAAGAATTGCAGAAATAGAAAGTTTTGACAGTCAACCCAGAAGAGATGACAAAAGAAAGGGGTCTTCGAGTATTACAAAATATAATAAAGAAAACACTACTGTATCAAATCTAATAGATTTCCATGGTGCCAAAACCAATAACAGGGTGTATGTAAAAAGAGGAACAAAATGGTATTCGTTGCAAGCACTAGATTTTAGAAGACGTAAGGTAGAAGAACAAATTCTTTCGAAAATAAACAAAGATAAAGATGACGAGTATGGAAAAGAGCTTAGGAAATTGCTTTATGGTTTACAAAGACAAAGTATTTTCTGTTTTCTACAAACTAGAATGAAATGGATATGTATTCACCTAGAGGATATACAGAATGGTACTCATTTAGAGTTTCCTGTGATAGACAGTATTACTCGAAATAAAAGAGATTTGAATGCGAAGGAACATTTAGAAATGTTTGTTTCAGATGCAATTCCTCTAATTAAGAGGAATGTCTTTCTCCTGGAAGAAATAACAAAGACTACCTCTATAGATTCATCAAAGCCTCATCATTCATTCCTTACAAAAGGGTACTTTATTCCATTAGATGAATTATTTTTCACGAGGAACTCATTTACCCCGAACAAGAGGCGAAGCGAAAGGTCAGCGGCAAGACATGACCTAGAATTTTCTAGGTCGAACCACATTAATGATGTGAGGTCACTACCCAAGGAAGGTCATGATGTTATTCCAGTGAAAAAAGCTGCATTAGTCATTTTACATCCAAAATGGGAAGAGGCAAAAAGAGCTCAAGCTCAAATAGAGAGTTTCCAGGAAGATCTGGATGCAACCGAACGTTCCAGCGAGCTCAAGAAAATCCGTACTATAGAAGCTGGAAATCTTGCTGGTACGGTCGATAAACCTGGAAGGACTCTGCTTTCCTGGCGGGGTTTTTCATCCGCAATTACACCCGAGGTCTACTCCCACCCTCCTGTTCCAGGCCGAGATCAGCTGGATAACTCCTGGAAAGAGTCAATAACGCCAGGAAGTAATTTGCAACGTCGTGAAAGAACGTCCTTGGGTCCTCCAATGCAAAGGTTTGCGCAACACCCTGGCGGATATAGTTATGGCTCTGGTCTTCGGAGGAGCCCGAGAGTCCGAAATACCTACATCAAAGAGGAGACGGTTTCCGCTTCATCTGGCAGAACAGAGTTGAATATCAAGATAAAGCAAATGGATGGCTCGAGAGTCTATAAAGTTATTTTGAGCATGTGCGATCGTCTTTACTCCTGCTTGAAAAATCGTCCAAGTAAGGATTTAACCCACGAGATGGCGACTCTTGTAGATGTCAGATGGAGTCCGTTGCTCTCGAGACATTTGCTATTCAATTACAGTCACAGCCAATTATCAAAACTTGATTTCAAGAATAGTGATGATATTGATGGCCAAGAGGCGAAGAAAATTTCTGAAATGGTGATGGGAAAAAGGAAGATGGGTGACCTTAACGGGTCAAAGATTGCTATAATACCATTACTTAAAAAGACAAATTTACTTAGCTATTCAACAGTTAAATCGGAAGAAATCGAACAGCCTCCAAGAAAGCTACCCGAAGAGGCCGAGTCAATATCTCTTGATCCCAGAAAGAAATCCTTTCAAAATAATTTTTTAAAATCCACAGCTGCAAGGAAAACACCAAGAAGCAAACGCAGCGTTGGTGATGGAGGAGAAGTGATGCGAAATACAGGAAAGCCTTTTTCAAAGGTCAGGAGGCAGAGAAATGCGAGGCGCCTGAGCCATGGAGTACGCCCGTTGAAGAGGAGGAGAAGGAGGGGCGTCAGGCGTTTTTCTGGTAACTCGAAGGAGGCATTGAACGCTACTAAAGCGAAGTTTCAGCTGATTAAATCAAGAGGATATAAAGCTAAAAATAATGAGGTTGAATTGTTGGATGCGAATAATAGTTTTAATCATGATAGTACCTTTAGCCAGAGCTCGAATATTTCTACAGATGATCCAAGTTATTCACTGTACTCACAGTCATTTTCTTCTGTAACATCATCATCATCATCATCATATGACCTCGTCTCATCTACTTTCCTTTCACACCCTGTAATTTCACCTCCGTCGCAAAGAGACATTCAATCAAATTGGGAAAACGTAAAAGAAAGAATAAAAGAAACGGCAGATACCAAAAGTGGCACTCCCGAGTGCAGTGACAGGAGCGGGTGCTTTCACCTCTCCCAAAACGTCACATTGGTGAAACTCAAGACATCAGAGGATGTCCTCAATCTTTCAAACAATTTGGGAAAGCTGCCGAAAGGGGGAGGAGGGTTTTCCCAAGAGCGTTATTCATCAGGAAATGTAAATGCATCCGAAAATATTCCTCTTTTCAACTGGCGTTTGAACAGTCCCGATTTTGAAGAAAGCAAATATATATCAAGAGAAAAAGAAATAGATGATGTTTTTACTTTATCTCTCACGCATCCGATAGTGAAAGAACAAGAAGAAACAGATGTTAAAAGGGAAAGGCAAGACCAACCGACGATAAAAATAAACGAACGAATGCTTGAAAACAATAAACAAGAAAAGGACAGCCACGTGAGCGGCCGCCCAATGGAGACAGTCGACTACGCTCTCTCTTCGAAAGAGTCTTTATCAGGCAATAAAGTTTCCTCTCCCGATTCGGAAGAGATTGAAGGAAATCTCACGTCGGCCATATCGAGTGATTTCATCCACGATCCCCAGACATCTTTTGGGGACTACATTGCTTCTCAGGAATACAAATACGATTCGTCGTCCACACCTGTGTCCCACGGGAGGAGCGAGAAGATTTTTAAAAAAGATGGTTTTTGGGTAAACAAGCAGAAGCAGAGCCTCGTTATAGTCCCGTCGGATGGGTTTCAAGCAGAAGATCCTGCTGGAGGTGAGCTCAAGAAAGCAGGCTGGAAAGAACGAGGTAAAGAGATTGGTTTCCAATATGTAGACACAAAGGAAAGTGATACGATAACGTCGCCACCCCTTTTTTCATTGACAACTCCATTTTCACAATCATCATCTTCTGTTTCTCCTTCTTCCTTTCCCCTCTCCTTCTCCTCTTCCATTTCCTTTGAGGCGAGAGGAAGAATGTCCTCAAGCCATCCTCATCCAAGTAAGGAGATCCACCCGAGGCACGAACGCGAGCGGTTCTGGGATTTTGTCAAGTACAACGACACAATCCTTGAGGTGAGTCGTCAGGCAGGTAAGCTCAAGGCCCCTCAAGCTAAGCAGACGAAGCCAAGGGCCAGCCATAACGTCAAACACCCCCTTAGGTATCCCAAGCCGTTCTTGAGAGTATCCCCTCGTTTCCAGAGATACCACCAAATGCATTCTACGGACCATTCGTATAGCCCTATAGGAGTCAAGGACGCCATAAGAGGGGAATCCTTTTATCGACTTCACTATCAAGGCGGAGCTGTGAACCGACAACCGGAAGTCTTTAGCCATGTGGCAGATCCCAGAAGTCAAAAGAAGTATCTTCAAGGTCGTAGGAGAGTAGCTGGGACTCCTTTAGATTTTTCCGATGATCACATGGTCTATCAGAAGTCCCCCCGCGAGATGGCGCGCCATCGCTCCGATAAGAACTCGTTGCACTCGAAAAATATCAAACGACACTTCGTGACATCGTCAGGAGCCCTCTCGGGGGAAAAGAAGACATCCTTCGCTAATGAACCATCTCCTCAACTCTTGCACCATCACGGCAAAGTGAACAGATCGGTTCGAAGGTCGCCGATGAAAAAGCTCGAGAAGCCAGTTCGAGACGATCGGGGGATGAGCTTCCGAGATGACTCGAACCCCGAGGCGGAGTACTCCCTTAATAGGCTGGGAGATCGCGAGGATTCCCCCATCTGGGACACTTTGGGGGGCGAATTCCCTCCCAATCCTGAGGGGAGGGTGGCAGGGCAGCAAACCGAGGCATCGAAACCCCAGGCAAAGGCGAAGACGGAACAACTGGTTCCGATCTTAGGGCTGTTCGACCTGACGGCTCGTCCGGAACAGCATATGGGCGGGGCATCTGAGCTGGCAGCCGCTCGACTGGCACTGAAGCACATTAATGAGAAGGGGGTCCTACCGGGTCACCGTCTCGTTATGTTCCACAATGACACTCAAGTAAGTCTAATTAGCGTTGCTATTATTTACGTTAATTGTGTTTTTGTCATATTCCTGTATTTTAGACAAAATGTTTCAAACGTTATAATGTTTATGATAAAATATCATTTTTTATCCATTTCATTTTTTTTTGGGGGGGGTGTCATTTATGAAATGTATTTTATGAGGCATATCTTATTTTGTTTTAATATCTGTGTGTGATCTTTAACACAACTATAATGTTTCAACGGTATAATTAATATGATGAACTATTTTATACGTTTCATCTTTTTCTTTATCATTTATAAAATATATTTGTGAAGTATTGCAAACTTCTACTCTACTTTAAGCAAAAAAAATATATTAAATTAAAGGGATAAGTCTTCAACACCAGTTTGAAAGAAAATAACGGATACATATGAATAAAAATAAAGTGTTTACTCTAATATTGTTGTGAACTACTAAAATATGTATAATACTTCCAACTTTAATGTTGAACTGATTAATTTATTATAACTTGATTTAGAAACTTTTCTTTTAGTTTATCACAATTCAAAAATTAATTAAAA
>NC_090734.1:16412513-16435013 GCF_036898095.1 Palaemon carinicauda
TCTTGTGCCAAAATAGCCAGGATTTATTTTACAGGTGTGCCGGTTTAGACACATTATGTCAAATCCCATGGTGCCTCTATTGATATAAAATATTTACCTGGTAGTTACTCACAGGCAGTGGTTCTTCTAGATGGAAAAGTTCTTAATGCTACAACCATATCATGAGAGAATTTTAATAGATGGGTGACTAATACTTTCTATCACCCTCCTCTTAAGGAAAGAAATACACCATGAACGCGCGCGCACACACACACACACACACACACACACACATATATATATATATATATATATATGTATATATATATACACACAGTATACTATATATGTTTGTGTGATTATGTGTATGTACAGTATGCGTTCGTAGTTCGTGTATATGTATGAATTATATATGTATATATATATATATATATATATATATTCTTTGTCTGCATCTTTTCCCACTTCTATGTGGGGCAGATGTTTCTGGTCAGCTTTCTCCATCTACCTCTGTCCCACACTTCATCATGTGTGTGTGTAAGAAAAAATCTTGGTCAACGAATTTTTGTATTGCTCCTTTCTTTACTATTACATTTGTCTTTTTAAAGTAAAGATTTTAACTATTGTAGCAAAAATAAGTAGATCTCGGCATTGGTGAAAGAAAAAAAACTGGAACGATGCAGAAAGTTTACGTAGAAAAGTTTATTACAATTTCTGATTACCCTTTCTGCCCATTACTTATATCATTACTGTTAATGTAACAAATAGATATGAAATACAAGAGGCAAAAGGCCACAGAGAACAAAAGAATAAAGATACACAAATAGATAATACAATGCAGATGAAACCGACATAAAGAAAAGTCTGAATGAAATAAATGGCCAAGATTAGTGATTTTTCACACGAGACAAATAATGGTATTATTGTTTAATTTATATGAATGTGAAAAGATGAATGTCAAATACGAATAGATTAATTTACTGAAGGGTAATAAGGAAATGGTCGATATGATGTTATTAGTGATAATTAACGCAATTAAACCATGTTTTCGAAACGGTGAAAATTCGACCTAATAAGACACGTTTTCTTTCTCAAAATGGAGGGTTGTGCCGTCAATGTCTCTCAAGCGGGACACTGTAAGCATTAGAAGACACTTTTTATTATACGTGGCACTTTTTTTTTCTTTTTCTTTTTTTATCTAATTTCTAACTTTTATCTTGGCTATGCATGGCCTTCCTGGGCTCAACACCCAGCCAGAGGTCTCAAAATTCATAAATTACTTAAATATCTTTGGGTCAATAGCCGTAAATTTTAACAAATTACTTCAATATATTACTTAAATGTTAAGAAATATAACAGCAAAAGATTAATTTCCTGAATTTGGTGTCTCTGTGATATATATATATATATATATATATATATATTTATATATATACAGTATATATATATTTATATATATTTATTCATATATATATATCTATATATATCAGAGTGTGTATATTTATATAGACACACACACATACATATATATATTATATATATATACATATATTCAGTATATATAAAATCATTATATATATATATATATATATACACATATTCAGTATATATAAAATCATTATATATATATATATATATATACATATATTCAGTATATATAAAATCATTATATATAAATATATATATATATATATATATACATATATTCAGTATATATAAAATCATTATATATAAAATATATATATATATATATATACACACATACATATACATGTATATATATATATATATATACACATACATACATATACATGTATATATATATATATGTATATATATATATATATATATATTTGTGTGTGTGAGTGTTTGTGTGTATATAGTGCACATATATATACACATATACACAAGTGAAAACTTTAATGGAATTTATCCCACAACTGCTGCTTATTTCAGTCCCCGAGAGTCTGTTATGTAAATTTAAGTAAGGATTATCACATTTAGGTTGTGAATCCCTAGAGATAGTCATGGGAATATGCGTATCATTCATAAAGTGACCCCCCCCCCTTGTTATACATACCGATTAATCAGTTCCCGTTCATTAACAAATTGGTTCATGTAAGAGTTAGATCTCATATTTATTTGGTATAAACATTAACATTGTTTTCGTTAACGTTTGATAATATGAAAACGTAAGTTTTGAATTTCTTTAAAATTTAGTTAAAAATAGCATTGGTGAAGTCAATCATTTTGTTTGTGTTTTGTTTGTATTTTGAGCAAATTTCTATAACGTTATACACGAAAGGGATGTGGTGACATGCAGGTGGAAAATTTAAGCATTACTTTGGCATCAACCGTAGGCTACAGTCTACTAGCTTTAGTAAACCTTCTTTGGAAGCGCACAGACTCCTTATACGAACAAAAGCTAGTACATACATTTGAACGACTCTAGAATAATCATCATGGGGGGAAAAGTTAAGCATTACTTTCTTATCCACTGTAGGCTACAGTCTACTAGATTAAAAAACCTTCATTGGAAGCACACAGACTCCTTATACGAACAAGAACTAGCGTATGTATATGAACGACTCTAAAATAGTCAACTAGAGGGAAAGGTTAAACATTACTTTAACTTACTTAAATATCCAAATATGGTCCCAACCGACAGAAGAAAAGGAACTCTGCAGTTTCACGTTTCATTGATCAGGACATGTTGTTCACTATACACTCTTCTTTCCTTGAGGACAACCATTAAGGGTGAGGTTGCTAGCTTCACTCCCTTTTTTTGACCACATAGAATGGTGGTACTTATTTGCAGAGGGATGGTTTGGCATGTATATTAGAGCCGTAGCATCGAACGTGGTTCCAGAAATTTTCAGCCATATACACTTATGTCTCATCGGACTGTGTGGCCACAGAGATGGTTCCTTTACTATGAATGTAAGCTCTCGAAGCAGTCAGAGAAGTCCAGTAATTAGACGGTTATTTTGTTACACCAGCTTTTCAAAACCATTGCAATATATGTATGTATATATATATATATATATATATATAAATATACATACATATATATACATATATATATGTATATATATATATATATATATATATATATATTTTCTCTGTATCGCACAGGGGCACGAGGGAGTAGTCATACCCGGGTAAGGTGGGGTACCCTGAGAGGTGCACACGGAAACCACACTCACTCACAAATTGCCGAACCACTGGGTTGTCATTAGGAAACGGGGAGAGGGTGGGAAGGATTGAATCTATGAGGGTGTGTACATATCTATCTAAACATTTAGGAGTAAATAAGAAAATCCTATTTTTATACATTATTTCTCGTGTGTTACAAAATCGACTAAAAATGCCGAAAAAAAGCCATATATTGGATCAGCTGAGATAAAATTGAAGGACAAAAATAGAGGAGAAGGACCCACATCAAAGACTCTGCTCAGCCTTTGAAGGACAAAATGAGGACAGAAAGTCAAGAATTAAAAATGGACGAGAAAATAAATGGACCAAAAATTTAAAAAAGAAGATAATAAAAAATTTGTTTATTAATCCTCTCGCTTCGACGTCCTAATTATGCTTTGATAAACACGGTGCAGCGGCAGCTGGTTGGAGCTCTTCTTAAAAAAAAGGGGGAGGGGGGGGGGGCTTTTTAGAAAATTGGAGCTTTCTGGCCCTCAGATGGAGCTGGTTGGATCCATCCCGTCTCCCACTGAGTTTCGGGAAGGGTGGCCCGTGGCCCTCATTCCACTCTTGATGCAGTCGCCAAATTTGGTGGGTTCAAGAAGTAGGCAATTTAAAAATTCTTGGTGTTTTAAGAATGCAATTTTAGTATACACACATATATATATATATATATATATACATATATGTATATATATATATATATATATATATATCAGCATCTCCTCCTTCGCCTATTGACGCAAAGGGCCTCGGTTAGCTTTTTCCAGTCGTCTCTATCTTGATCTTTTAATTCAATACTTCTCCATTCATTATCTCCTACTTCGTGCTTCATAGTCCTCAGCCATATATATATACATATATATATATATATATATATATATATATTTATACAGTATATATCATATATGTATATATCTTTCTTACTTCGTGGCTAAATGGTATAGTCACTGTCATACAAGAATCCTGGACCAGGGTTCGAATCCCGGCCGGTCAGGTGCTAAAAATTGTCTTTGAGTGGTTTCACCTGGGGTTCTGATCTCGAAGTCGCTAAGAGAATCCAGATATTAATGTATTAAAGTATATGGCTTATTTGAATATAAAAAAAAAACACGCCTAAATGTGCAAAATTAATTATTATAGGCTACATATATGGAGGGAAATCAACACAATATCGTACGTGAATGGAAATAAATTTCAATTTTATACTGGGATCGAACCCTAGCCCCTTTTAATGAAAGGCCAGGTCGCTTCCAACTATTCCAACAGAGGCTCAAACGAAGTCGAAACCTAACTGCAGTGATCAATAAAGGACCAGGCACACTATTCTATCTTATTTCTCTTCCTCTTGTTTTTTTTTTTTTTTTTTTTTCAAGTTTATATATGAAAGATCTAGGTTAATGTGGTTAATGTCCTTAGAATATTTTGCCTCGATTGTTTATCACTTCTCTTGTAATTTATTCATCTCCTTATTACCTTACCTCACTGGGCTATTTTCCTTGTTGGAGCCTTTGGGCTCATAGGATCCTGCTTTTCCAACTTGGGTGGTAGCTTCGCTAATAATAATAATAATAATAATAATAACAATAATAATAATAGTTTATCACAAGAACATTGACCAAAAAAACCCGTCTTAGAAATTTAAATTAGCTGTTTTAAAGTTATTGTTTCAAAATATTTTATTTGAAATATTCATTACTTCTTACATCGTTTATTTATTTCCTTATTTCCTCTCCTCACCGGGCTATTTTTCCCTGTTGAAGCCCTTGCTTGGTCTTATAGCATCTTGCTTTTCCAACTAGTTTAGCTAATAATAATAATAATAATAATAATAATACTAATTATAATAATAATAATAGTTAAAGAAACACTGTCAATGTGAAGATCTAAGTCCATAGTACCACTCGCACTTGGCATCCTTAAAAAAACCATATTTTGAATTTTGATAGATATTGTAATATTTCACCGCTGACGTCAGCATCCTTGCTCACAACTGTCTTCCTTCACCACGGGAAATAAGCGACGCAAAATGTCTTCTTTGGAAACGCATGATCGAGTTCTCCTTGGAGGAAATAGGTCTAGGTATAGCTGCCTCTCAAGTGCAAGGAATTCGTGTCCTTGTCAGCGTAGAGCGTTCAAGGATCAAAGCAATTCTCATATGTTCCGAGTCGAACAGGTTTTGAAAGAGGCAGTGGCTGATTCTGTTTTATATGCATATGTCTATGAATATGATATAGATGTTACTGGTGCATAAGTTGACATATTTGAATATTTGAATTTATTAAGAAATGTGCATGTATTATATATGTGTGTGTTTGGGTGTTTATGCCTACACAAATACACATGCACATATAGATAGAGTATATATATATACATACATATATATATATATATATATATATATGCATACCTTCATATTTCTTCCTCGTCTGTATTCATATATACAGATATGTCTACATAAGCATACACAAATGTCTATTGTATACTATATTTTTTTGACATAAATATGTGTAAACGTCATATTTTTTAAAGGAATCCAGAAAGAGTTTCCACAGCATTTCATGATGTTTATGAACAAAACCAAGAGGCAAAGGTATTACTACAGCCAGGACCCATAGATTAGCTGACTACAGCTTACCTACCTTAGGCTGAGGTAGTGCTGCTCGGCGAGTTGTGTTTGTAACCCTGCCCACCTCCTCTGCCATCTGGTGCTATTTTTTGCAAGCTTGAAATGTCAAGTTATCGTCAGCAATTTATATCAAGAGAACATAAAACTACGTTGAAGTTAAGACGTTGATCAATAATAATTCAAAATAAGACAGTTAGCTATTTTTAGCTTGTTTGTTTTCATTGGGTACAGATACCTATTTTCACTTTTGAATAATAGTGCATGCAGCTAATTGTTTAATATTTTTTGTTCGCTGGTACTGTTTTTGTTTCTACTATTTATTATCCCATGCTATGGAAACGTATAATAATAATAATAATAATAATAATATTTTTCGCTCTTAGCTGCCTCACATGTGGTGACTATTTGATAAGGTTTCGCTCAAGGTCTATAGACCTTGGTTTCACTTATCCTGGATCGTGGCATATCTTGTGTTTTAAGGGATTTCACGTGACTTTCGAGCACATTATTATCGTATTTACTAGGTAAATAGACTTATTCGGTAAGAATGGATGGCTATCATGATTAGGAATGATAATAATCCTAATAATAATAATAACAAAGTCAATCTTGATAATGATAGTGAATTGATTTTGCTTGATCACCAGATATTGGTACGCCTGTATACCGTTTATTTCGCAGGGGTTGGTAGCCCTGCTGAGCGCCTAGTTTAGTTTTGTTTTGTTGTGTGCGTCGTGCCGCCGTGGATGTGTTTTGACAAACTTTGTGAAATTTCCTCAATTCTGATACTCATATTACAAGTGTTAGGTATGTATTCCATGTATAAGCAAACGAAGGTGATTAGGATTTTTATATTACCGTTAAAATGTCGTAATTCCGTTATCTATCGAAGTGTAAATAGAAGTTCTTCTAACTTCTGATTTTCGGCGGTTGCCTTTACAATTCTGCCAACAGTAAGCGTTACTAGTTTTAGAATGCTTAGAAAATATAAGAAAATTATTCTAGGAGAGTAAATGTTGTATTCTTAAACGCTGTGTGAATGTGAAATATGGTATTTTCCGACACAGCAAGTGTGTAATGTAAATCGGGAAGACGATATTTGAAATGTTCAAGTCTCGTTAAGTGAGATGTTGCCACCACATAAAAGTTCCTACATCAATGATATATTGATCACAATTTCATCAGACAACGGTAATATTTTATGAAATACAAAGTAAATCTAATATATTTTCCCCCCCTGGCTGGGAACCTATATAAGTTTTGTATTTTCTTTATTGCGTAACTTTGAACCATCTGTCGCGCCTAAATATGTGATTGGGTTCCATGGTTGCCAACCGCAGCGGTGATGTAACGGTGTGAACTCCACTTTTTAATCATGTATCTTTTATTACAGAATATCCTTCAGTCTGTAAATAAATTAAATCCTTGCAATTAGAAGATAAACGATAAGATATTACATACCGCAGTATACTTTCAAGTATACACCTAAACACATCTTACACGCTTAAATATAGAAACATTTATCAAGAAAAACACGACTCTAGCCATCAGACTTAACAGAACATTGCACACTGCTTTCAGTTGCTGGTTCTCGACTCTCGTATTCTTCTGCGACCCATTAATGATTACGTCAGGATTTTAATGTCTTTTCTACTCGTTTTTCCTTCATCATTTCTTTGGAATTTTGTCTGGTATCACAAAAGATGGTTTGTGATTTGCAACTTTGTTCTCACGTAAGGGGAGAGTAATTTTACAAGGCTTTGTCTTACCTCTTCGGTCATTTAATACTCGAAGTGACGCTTCGCTTTCCAAATTTAGATTCAACCTCGCAACGATTTGAATCAGTAAAAAGCAGTTCCTAAGAAAGAAATTACATTAGGTAATTGTTACAATATTATAATATTAAACCTAGGTGAGTTATGATTTTATGAACAACTTGCCGTTTTTGTTTAATATTGTTAGGGAGAGGATATTGATAACTTTAGGAACATGACGTTCGTGAACGTTTAATGATTGACCATCATGTTATATGGTAACCCATGTAATTTTGTAAGCCTAGTAAGGCCATTGGTTTACTGTTCCCTAGGCCTACTGTTGTCACGGAGAGTATTTGTTTTAAGGCCATGTAGGTATTTGACGGATTTTTTTTGTTTATATATTTCTTTCATATCAAGTTGGATGCTGGTTTTCTTTAGTTAAAAAATTCCTTAAGTGTAACTGAAGGCTTTAGACCTAGGCTAGTCAAAAGCATAGTTTTAGTGTTCTCAAAAATCCTGTGATTTGTTGTCCACGATTCGCTTTCCGTTATTTCATACAAAATTCCCAGTTTACGAACTTGACCCCAGGAAGGTCTGTCCCACCAGGACCAAACCTCCTGCTGCCCGTGGCAAGGATTCGAAAGTTTCCCTTCGACGGGAAGTTAAGAATTAGATTACATCTCGCGATGGACGTCAAACTGAGTTACACTTCCTGAAGTAATATCCCGGAGGGAGTGGAGAAATAAACTATTGGAGGAGTCCTCAGGGATTCTTTGAAAAAGTTTAAAGATCCTTCGGAAGTTTTCGTATATGTTTCCTTCGAGTCCTTCACAGCGAAGATTTTATAAAGTCGCTTTTGATAATCGCTGTTTGGTGGCACTTTTGACCTTTTGTCCTTTGAGAGACCCATCGATTAAAAGGACGTGGTACCCACAACTTTAAACATATGACTTGCTGTGAATCTGGAAGGCTGTAGGCTACCCTTTGGCGTGACTGCCTCCAAATAGTCAGCATCGGAGGTTTAAAGGTCACTCATGCATGGCAGGGATAAGGGACATTGACATGGCCCTAGATAGCTGGAAAATGCCCTAGAGACTGATCGTGTATATATATATATATATATATATATGTGTGTGTGTGTGTGTGTGTGTGTGTGTGTGGTCAGCGCCTAAGCACCCTCTCCACCCGAGCTAGGACCAGGGAGGGCAAGTCAATGGCTGATGATTACTAGGTATGTAATCTATAGGCTTTTGCAAACCTCTCATCTTTAGCTCACAAGTTATGTGGGGCTGCAGACATTACAAGAAACTATCAAGCTTGAGCGGAGATCGAACCCCAGTCTTGCAAAAGACTAGGCAGGACATTTTCAATATTCCATCACAACCAGATTTGTTCAATGTCGTTTCTGCTAGATTTTCCTTACATAATGCCTCTGGATTTTAGTCTGGATCACTCAAGGTGGTTTGGGATTTGTAACTTTGTTTTCACGTATTGGAAAAGTAATTTCACAAACCTTTGTGTTACTTATTGGTACATTTAAAACTCGAACGAACGCTTCGGTTTAAAAGTTTAGATTCAACCTCCTAAGAAATAAAATATATTAGGTAAATGTTATTATTATTCGATTAACAATTTGCTGTTTTCCATTATCATTAGGGAAATGATATTTATAACTTATGAGGAACATGACGCGTGTAAACGTTTAATGATTGACCATCATTTCATATTGTAACAGGCCCACGTAAGACTATTAAGGCCATTTGTTTCCTGTTCCCTAGGCCTACTGTTGTCACGGCCAGTATTTGTTTTAATGTTATCTAGGTATTAGACGGTTTTTTTTTTCCATTTTTTTTTATTATATCAAGTTGGATGCTGGTTTTATTAATTAATAGATTCCTTTATTTAAGGGTTACTGAAGGCTTTAGACCTAGGCTAGTCAAAATCATTGTTTTGGTGTTCTCAAAAACCCCTGTGATTTGTTGACCACAATTCGCTCTCCCTTATTTCATACAAAATTCCCAGTTTACGAACTTGACCCCGGAAGGTCTGTCCCACCAGGACCAAACCTCCTGCTGCCCGTGGCAAGGAGTCGAAAGTTTCCCTTCGACGGGAAGTTAAGAATTCGATTACATCTCGCGATGGACGTCAAACTGAGTTACACTTCCTGAAGTAATATCCCGGAGGGAGTGGAGAAATAAACTATTGGAGGAGTCCTCAGGGATTCTTTGAAAAAGTTTAAAAGATCCTTCGGAAGTTTTCGTATATGTTTCCTTCGAGTCCTACACAGCGAAGATTTAATAATGTCGCGTTTGATAATCGCTGTTTGAATTGTCCTATTTTGCTTACACTTTTGACCTTTTGTCTTAAGAGACCCATCGGTGAAAAGGGCGTGGTACCTGCAACTTCATACATATGACTTGTTGTGAATCCGGACGGCTCCACCTTTGGCGTTACCACCTCCTTATCGGTAACGTCCCTGACTAGTGATCCTAAGACTGGAGTTCGAGTCCCGCTCAAACTCGTACTTCCTTTAGTGTCTGTCTGCAACCTCACTATCCTTGTGAGCTAAAGTTAGGGGTTTTGGGGTAGCCTATTGGTCTACCGGCTAAGTCATCAGCAACCCTTACCTGGCCATCTCTGGGTCTAGCTTGGGTGGAGAGAGGGCTTGAGCGCTGATCATGTGTATATATGGTCAGTCTCTAGAGAAGTGTCACTGACCCTTGCCTCTGCCATTCATGAGTGGCTTTTAAACCTTTGAAAAACCGCAAATAGTCCGCTTCACCAATTAATTTGAAGATTTAAAGGTCACTCATACATGGCAGGGACAAGGGACAGTGACATTGCCCTAGATAACTGGACAGTGCCCTAGAGACTGACTATATATACTAATGATCAGTGCCCAAGCCCCCTCTCTACCCAAGCTAGGATCAGGGAGGGCCAGGCAATGGTTGATGATGACTCAGCAGGTAGATGTAGAGGCTTACATACCCCCCCCCCCTCATCTTTAGCTCACAAGCATGGTAAGGTTACACACACTACGAGAAACTATCAAGCTTAAGTGGAGTTCGAACCTCAGTCTTGCAGAACGCCAGGGGAGGACATATTCATTAGGCCACCACAACCAGATTTTTCTCGAGAGTATTAAACCTATACATTTGTCGGAACTTAGCAATCAGAAAAAAACAAAGTTTCCCTTTGCCATGATTCTTATATGGCCGCCATCTTACATCTTACAACGTGGATGCTGTGGGAAAAAAGGTTTTCCGCAATATCTTAGCCTCTAAATAACAGAAATATGATTTTGACAGATAAATCACAATTTTCAGGGCAAAAGAATCCAATGGTATCAAATGAAATAAGCAAGATTTAAGAACAATCTTATTCGAATTAAAAATTAAATATTCTGTTTTAGTGGATGTTTCACACATGAATGTTACATTAAGTGTTCATTACAAACTATCATGCGCCTCATGACAGATATTTATTCTTTCAGACAACCAAGGAGTCTATTCATATCATCACCATTATCATCAGTTTCCTGCTTGTTTTGTGTCCTCATCATTCTTACTCTCACTATCGTACTGACAAGATTTTCGCAGGTTAAGTTCTTTGTTCTGCAAGAACATCTGACAGAAGAACAGTGTTTTGTTGGATTGGCAGCTAACCGTCTCTGTGATGACTTTGGAGTTGGTAGGGTATCTGTTGTGGTTGGTTTCAGCTGGTTATTAAACTCCTTGTGGTAGCCATTCTACAAGGGACCCAACTGTACATCGTGCTGAGCAATTTTGATTGGACGCACTGGACTTGTTGTCTCAGAGCTCTAAGGGTAGAAAGTCGGCTGTCACATTCTGCCATATGCCTGCAGAAGAGATGTCATTGCACTCCAGAAAAAGTCTTGACGTAGATGCCTTTGAGGGAGTAGGCTGTACAGATGAAGCTAGATAAAGTGGCCAACATAGTTTCAGTCGCTGGTACCTCTGTTAAAAGTGTACGCAGGGGACTGATTATTGCTCTAGTTGCCTTCATGTAGGCTTGCAATTGCTTTGCCTGTACAAGAGAATCGCCCAACGTTGCCAGTGCCAGTGAATGCATGGAGGGCTGGTAAAGATTTGGCTCTTGCTTCTCCTATGATTCTCCTTGTTGGTTCTATTCCCCTTATCATTATTATTATTATTAATATTATTATTATTATTATTATTACTACTACTTGCTAAGCGACAACCCTAGTTGGAAAAGCAGGATGATATAAGCCCAGGGGCTCCAATAGGGAAAATAGCCCAGGGAGGAAATGAAACAAGGAAAAATAAAATACTTTAAGAACAAGTATAGTATCAAAATAAATTTTTCCTATATAAACTATAAAAGCTAACAAAACATGAGGAAGAGAAATAATATAGAATAGTGCGCCCAAGTGTACCCTTAAGCAAGAGAACTCTAACCCAAGACAGTGAAAAACCATGGTACAGTCTCTGGCACCACCCAAGATTAGAGAACACTGGCTTGATTTTGGAGTGTCCTCCAAGAAGAATCTCTTTTACTCTTAAGAATCTTTTACTCTTACCAAGAGGAAAGTGGCCACTAAACAATTACAGTGCCATAGTTAACCCCTTGGGTGAAGAAGAATTGTTCGGTAATCTCAATGTTGTCAGGTGTACGAGAACAGAGGAGAATCTAGAAAGAATAGGCCAGACTATTCGATCTATATATAGGCAAAGAGAAAATTAACCGTAACGAGAGAGAAGGCTCTAGTGTAGTACTGTCTAGCCAGTCAAAGGATCCTATAACTCTCTAGCGGTAGTATCTCAACGGGTTTATTAAAAAAAAAAAATCCATGATAATGATTCAGTATGAAACGTCACATGAATCAAAATCGCTCGGTGAAGTATTTCCGTCAGTGCACCTCACGATGTCCACTGTAGGCACTGAAACTATTTACTTTTTATTCTTCTTTTGATCATCATTTTATCCAACTTCTCGCTTTTGCTTCACAGTGCAGCTGCAGGTTTTCGTACAGTTGGTCGAAAGGCCTCCCAGATCCCAGTGCTATTACATGTGACCTAGTTTTATTCCATGTGACCTAGCTTATATAGATCAAAATTTCACGAACATGAAAAATTTATTTTAATTTTGTTATTGTTCTTAAACTTCTCTTGTTGTTCATTTCCTTATTTCCTTTCCTCACAGGGCTATTTCCCCTGTTGGAGCCCTTCGGCTTATGGGATCCACCTTTTCCAACTAGGGTTGTAGTTTAGCAAGTAATAATAATAATAATAATAATAATAATAATAATAATAATTATTATTATTATTATTTTATTTCCTTATTTACTTTTCTCACTGAGCTATTTTCCCTTTTGGAGCCCTTAGACTTAAGCATCCTGCCTTTTCAAATAGAGTTGTAGCTTAGCAAGTAATAATAATAATAATAATAATAATAATAATAATAATAATAATAATGAAAAGATATAGTGGCTATAAAAGAAAGCCATTAAGAAGGAAAAACAACTCAAATCTAACCAAATCATTGAGGTTTTTTTTTCATGTACCTACGCAGGATAATATCCTTCAGACATGGCATTGTCGAGTGGCTTTTCCCTCGATGTCTTCATGCAATACAAGTGCTGTAATACACCAAGAAGTTTTATACGTCTGGCGATGAAATTCGTGAAGAACGCGCAATTTCTCTGCTCCGTTCGAGAATGGGCTATTTGCCCTGGTTGAGAATATGTCTTTATTCGCAGTTTGTGAATATGCCGTTTGGTATGGTTTGAGAATATGCCCTGTGGCGCTATCGTTGAAAAAGCCATAAAGATTTTGTCGTAGTTTTTTGACTTGGCTCTGGATATATGGTCAGAGATATTCAGTTAGTTAGAGCTCTCTCTCTCTCTCTCTCTCTCTCTCTCTCTCTCTCTCTCTCTCTCTCTCTCTCTATCAGACGCCAAACATAATACGAATTGTGAAAAAGCTATTTTAAGTGAAAATCTCTCTCTCTCTCTCTCTCTCTCTCTCTCTCTCTCTCTCTCTCTCTCTCTCTGTTCAATTTGAGCCAAGACTTTTTAATAAAATTGGAAATAGTTATTTTCACTGAGATAGCATTCAAAATATCTCTCTCTCTCTCTCTCTCTCTCTCTCTCTCTCTCTCTCTCTCTATATATATATATATATATATATATATACATATATATATATATATATATATATATATATATATATATATATATATATGTATATATATATATATATATATATATATATATATATATATATATATATATATATATATATATATATATTCCCCCAAACGATTCCAGTGGAACAAACAAGATCAGAGATGGCGTGTGCATCACTTACAACAGAGACACGCTCCTCGCACCATGGGAATGATATTCTTGAGGGAACAAAAGGATTCCCGTTTGAGGAAGGAATCCTTTTGTAGATGTTTAACCCCAGAAAGGAAGACGTCAAAAGAAACCAGCAAATAGAGACAGCTGGACGAAGAGATTGAAAGGGCCGGATGTGAAACGAGAGAAGTAGCGCAATGGGTCATGAGTCTTTTGTAGTGAACTTGGTCTGATCTCTTCTGATTGATTCATTGATTCGGAGTAGTCTGGCACCATTACTGTTCTTAAATTATTTTATTTTTCCTTATTACCTTCTTCACTGGGCTATTTCGCCTGTTGGGGCCCGTGGGCATATAGCATCCTGCTTTTCTAACCAGGGTTGTGCTTAGCTAGTAATAATAATAATAATAATAATAATAATAATAATAATAATAATAATAATAATAATAATAATATTAATAATAAAATGTTCTCTTCTGTAAAGATGCGTATTTAGGGATTGTTTACACTGCTCCGTTGGAAATCATAAGGACCATTTGTAAATTCGTAAGATTAATGAGGCTTCAAGGTAATTGAGGGTAGTTATAGCTGTGATAATTACACGTTTTAATACTTTTCTTGGCACTGACAATATGGCGAATAGGTTTTCTAACTTTTCACAAGGATTGATTCATGTATATATATATATATATATATATATATATATATATATATATACATATATATATTTGTTTATTTATATATATGTATATATGTATATATATATATATATATATATATATATATATATATATATATATATATATATATATATATACACAGGTATTCAAATAAATCATATTCCGCTATATTAATACATTAGTGTCTGGATTCTCTTATCGACCTTGGGATCAGAGCCCAAAGCCGGAATCCAGACAATATACTAATATATATATATATATATATATATATATATATATATATATATATATATATATATATATATAATTTATTTGAATATGAAAAACATGTCTAAATATGCAAAATTTATCATATTAGGTAGTAGGTTGGCCAGGGCACCAGCCGCCCGTTAAGATACTACCACTAGAGAGTTATGGGGTCCTTTGACTGGCCAGACAGTATTACATTGGATCTTTTTCTCTGGTTACGGTTCTTTCCCTTTGCCTACACAGACACCGAATAGTCTGGCCTATTCTATACAGATTCTCCTCTATCCTCATACACCTGACAACACTGAGATTACCAAACAATTCTTCTTCTCTCGAGGGGTTAACTACTAAACTGTATTTGTTCAGTGGCCACTTTCCTCTTGGTAAGGGTAGAAGAGGCTCTTTAGCTATGGTAAGCAGCTCTTCTAGGAGAAGGACACTCCAAAATCAAACCATTGTTCTCTAGTCTTGGGTAGTGCCATAGCCTCTGTACCATGGTCTTCCACTGTCTTGGGTTAGAGTTCTCTTGCTTGAGGGTACTCTCGGGCACACTGCTCTATCTAGTTTCTCTTCCTCTTGTTTTGTTAAAGTGTTTATAGTTTATATAGGAAATATTTATTTCAATGTTTTTGCTGTTCTTAGAATATTTTATTTTTCCTTGTTTCCTTTCCTCACTGGGCTATTTTCCCTGTTGGAGCCCCTGGGCTTATAGCATCCTGCTTTTCCAACTAGGGTTGTAGCTTAGCATTTAATAATAATAATAATAATAATAATAATAATAATAATACATACAAACATACCACAGCAACAACAACAAGAACAACAAAACATGTAGCCGTTTCTAGTCTACTGTAGGACAAAGGCCTCAGCCATATCCATAGTCATGTCTGGGGTTTTGCCAGCTCTGATCACCACGCTGGCTTCTGATGATTGGTGATGGTGGAAGACTTTAGTGTGATCGCTCACTCCCGACCAATCTAGTGTGGGTGGCCCTGACTAGTACAGTTTTGCTGATTAAGGCGATGCATAAACCTTTTTAACCACGTAAGGGTATGCCCACTCATAAAGAGTTTTATATATATATATATATATATATATATATATATATATATATATATATATATATACACATATACATATACATATATATACCTGTGTATGCATGTATGTATATATAATGTATGTTCATAGTTAGGTTTCCCCCTGTCAGATTATATATTATCCCGAATAAATACAGATTATGAAGAAGGTCACATTCCACATTCATCAAAAAAGATACTTTTGACAAATCATTCCATATCATGTTCACAAACGTAAATTAATTTCATTAAAGCTCAACCCTAAAAATATTCTTGGAATTCCTAACTCTACATTTTGACCGAGAACGATCGAACCTACAAAGCTGATTAAGTCAAAACACGACTGATATAAAGAGGAAGTTACAACGGATAAAATGAAAAGTGACGTACAGGTAACCATAGACAGGTAGAAGGGCCAATTACACACCACTCTCCTTCTATATTTGATCCCAGACGTTTTAATTAGAACTTTGAAGGGTCTCCAAGGCACTGGAATCTCTCTCTCTCTCTCTCTCTCTCTCTCTCTCTCTCTCTCTCTCTCTCTCTCTCTCTCTCTCTCTCCTTTTTTCGTGTTTGTTTTATATATATATTGGGTGATACATTCATCTTTTGCTTGTTTGGTCGTATATGAATCAATATCTTTGACTCCTCTGATTTTTATATTTGAGATCGGATTTATTTTCTCCCCTTAGGCTTTGTGCTGTCATTGTTCCTCATATGGCGCACCGTCGACATTAGTCAATTGCCTTGGTTGCGTCTTTTCAGTATCAAGTTGCATCCAGTTTCTTTTATCACGTTGGCTTTCTCCCATCTCGATGTCAAGTATCTTATCCTTTACTCCATATTAAAAGGGTTGCAAGGGGGGGGGGGGGGGGGGGGGAGAGGCGGATGTTCGTCCCTCCCTGGTGATCTGCTAAACTTGGGTTCGAGTCCCGCTCAAGCTTGGTAGTTTCTTGTAGAGTCTGCAACCTCACCATCCTTGTGAGCTAAGGAGGTGTCGGTTTGGGGGAGCCTATAGGTTTACTTGCTGAGACATCAGCAAGGATAGCCTGGCCCTCCCTGGTCAAACCAGGGAAGTAGAGGGGCTTGGTCGATGATCATGTGTATATATGGTCAGTCTCTAGGGCATTGTCACTGTCCCCTGCCTCTTGCATTCATGAGCGACCTTTAAATTGAGAGATTTTCCTCAAGTTATACACCTTGCTGCTGATTACTGTATGAATCAAAGTCGTAAATATAATTGAATTAATTTCACATCCATACTTTGTTGAATCATTGGTTCGTGTTTTGAATATGGTCTGCCAGGCAGTGGAGTCTCGATTGGTTGATATTTGTCAATTTAATGTTTTAGGATCGATTTATATGTTAGCTCATTTTGAATTGAGCATCCTACTACCTAACTAGAATTTTATGAAAATAATGATAAGTTTGTTAGCAAGTGGTCTCTCTCTCTCTCTCTCTCTCTCTCTCTCCTCTCTCTCTCTCTCTCTCTCTCTCTCGCACATTATAATGACTTTTATGATGATTTTAATGTTGAGTTTAATATCGATGATTACAAGTATGTTGATATTTTAGTTTATGTATATATATATATATATATATATATATATATATATATATATATATATATATATATATTATATATATATATATATATATATATATATATATATATATATAATATATTAATGTTTTGAGATAGTTATGCTAGCTCATCTTGAAAGAATTGTTATTCGGTCAATAATAAGAATGCGAATGTTCTTGTATTTCAGCAATTAGTTTCGAAAGTACTTTTAATATGAGTTTTTCTTCTCATTTTTATTAGTTTTCAAGTGAATACATCTCCAACGCATGTCAATTTTGCCATATCTTGTTATGGAAGCACCAGTTTTGAAGCGAAGATCAATATTATTAGTACTAGCCAATCTACAACACTGGTTGGAAAAGCTAAATGCTACAACCACATGAGTTCCAGCAGGGAATGTAACCCAGACACGAAGGGAAGTAGGGAATAGCAAATAACAGATAAGAAAAATCAATAAAAACGCAAGAGTAAGCTATCATACATAAACTATAAAACGAGACTTATGTCATCCTGTTCAACGGAAAGAATTTACAAAAAAATTGAACATCTGAAGTCCGATTCAACGTCAGATTAGGATGATCATTCCACAATCTGGTCACATTTTGGATAAAACTTCTAAAATACTGTTTATTGTGCCTTGTAATGGAGAAGGTAAAACTTTTAACTGCATGCCTACTCCTACATTTAAAAATTTGCCGGGGAGAAGAAAAAGGTGAAAATCCTGGAATAAATATTGCCTGGCATTTATCGTTTTGGAAACGGATATATTGACAAAAGGTAGTGTTATATTACGGTCATCAATCCGTAAAAGATAATAACAAATTAGGGTAAAAATTACGGTCGCCTGTATTTTACTGAAATACGACTGAGAATAGTATATTTTTACTGAGAATTTCCGATTAGAATTACGGCTTTCCAACAGTGTCCGTGCAGGATGGTACACTGTGGGAAGATCTGAATGCAAGGATGATATGAATTTTGAAAAAAAAAAAAAAAATTGCAAGCTGCTTAAAGGAATAATTGAACGACTTAGAGAATAATATCTAGATCAGGAATAACGAATTTAATAAACCTCAAGTTTTTATCCAACAAATTAAGATGAGATTTTATATTATTATTATTATTATTATTATTATTATTATTATTATTACTTGTTAAGCTACAACCCTTGTTGGAAAAGCAGAATGATATAAGCCCAGGGGCTTCAAAAGGGAAAATAGCCCAGTGAGGAAAGGAAAAGGAAAAAATAAAATATTTTAAGAAGAGTAACATCATTGAAATAAATATCTCCTATATAAACTATATAAACTTTAACAAAACAAGAGGAAGAGAAATTAGATAGAATAGTATGCCCGAGTGTACCCTCTAACCCAAGACAGTGGAAGACTATGGTACAGAGGCTATGGCACTACCCAAGACTAGAGAACAATGGTTTGATTTTGGAGTGTCCTTCTCTTTGAAGATCTGCTTACCATAGCTAAAGAGTCTCTTCTACCCTTACCAAGAGGAAAGTGGCTGCTGATAATCCGAATCCAGTTTCATTATGATTATTATTACTTGCTAAGCTACAACCCTAGTTGGAAAAGCAGTATGCTATAAGCCAAGGGTCTCCAACAGGGAAAATAGCCCAGTGAGGAAAGGAAACAAAGAAAAAATAAAATATTTTAAGAAGATTAGCAACATTAACATAATATATATATTTTCCTATGTAACATTTCAAACAAGCAATGATTTATAAGTCTCTCAGTTTCGTGTTGATTCTGATACAATTTTATATGATACAAGTAATATCAACCTTGGTGATCTTATCAATGTCAAGTATTTTGTATCAATCTTACCCTATTTAATCAAATTTTATAGAAATTCCCATGTCAAGATTTTATATCAATCTTGATCCATTTATTGAAATTTTATGGATATTTTTTTTTTTTTTTTTTTTTTTTTTTTTTTTTTTTAGTAGCCCTAATCCAGGCGAACAATGATAACCTTGGAGCTTTTACCAATGTCAAGTTTTTGTATCAATATTAATATATTTAATCAAATTTTATGGAAATTCCCATGACAACTTTTTGTATCAACTTTAATCCATTTAATCAAATTTTATGGAAATCTCGTTTTTTTTTTTTTTTTAGTTTTATTGGTAGTCCTAATCCAGTCTGGCATGACACAGAAAAGGAATAATAGCAATAAAACTAGAACACGAAACATAAGGAGATATGAACTTTCAAACAACTAGCAATGTTGAAACTTCTTATTTCAATTCTTAATTAGTATTTCACGAGTTTGAAATTCGAAATTGATAATAGCTTTTGTGTAGATTTTCCAAGGTAAGTTCACCTCGATTGGAATTTAGACTCTCCCCATCAGTTTCTCTACTTTAAAAACCAAAGCCGCTTTCCAATGCTGAGTTTTATAAAAGTTTATTTGCATATATTTTAAGATTATTTTCATTGCACATACTGCGACCAGTGTAGTTTTTTTTTTATTATTCTAATTCAGGTTTAGCATTTTATTTCTACTTCACTTTTCTTTCTCTATTATTGCTCTTCACTTATAATATCAGTGATAATAATAATGATGATTAAAACAATATTCGTGTTACTACTACTACTACTACTACTACTACTACTCCTAACAATAATAATAATAAAAATGATAATAACAGGGTATTTCTCTTACAGTATTGTAATTTCTGTAAACAATATTATTTAAATAATTCCCAGTCTGTTCTTTCTCCCAAGCTAAATTAACCACAGTCTCCCTTTTTATAGTCTCTTCTTAACTAATAATGCTATTTCCTCTCCTTTACAGTGTGACAGTGGCATAGGCGTCGACGCCTTCTTCCACGCCATCTATACCCTGAGTGCCCGCATTGTGATTTTGCTCGGGGCAGCCTGCCCGGAAGTCACCGAGAGCCTGGCTGCAGTTGTTCCCTACTGGAACATTGTCCAGGTAAGTCCAAGGAAAATAGAGTTTTCCACAGTTGAAGTAATGAATTTCAACTTAATCTTTAAAGGTTTGAATGTTCGATCCCGCTCAGACTCGTTAGTGCCTTGAGTGTCTGCAACCTTACCATCCTTGTGAGGTAATGTTGGGGGGTTTGGGGGAGCCTATAGGTCTTATCTGCTGAGTTATCAGCAGCCATTGCTTGACCCTCCCTGGTCCTAGCTTGGGTGGAGAAGGGGCTTGGCCGCTGATCGTATAATATATGGTCAGTCTCTAGGTCGTTGTCCTGCTTGCTAGGGTAATGTCACTGTCCGTTGCCTCTGCCATTCATGAGCGACCTTTAAAACCTTTAAAACCTTTAAAGGCCGCTCATTGAATGACAGAGGCAAGAGACAGTGACATTGCCCTATTAAGCAGGACAATGCCCTAGAGACAGACCCTATATTGATATGATCAGTGCCCAAGCCACCTCTCCACCCAAGCTAGAACCAAGGACTGCCAGGCAATGGCTGCTGATGACACAGCAGATAGACCTATAGGCTTTCCCAAACCCCCATCCTTAGCTCACAAGGATGGTGAGGTTGCAGTGACCAAAGACACTAACGAGGTTGAGTGGGACACGAACTCCAGTCTGGCGTACACCACAAATATCTTGAGCATTTATATGAATACAAAAGTTACCTCAAAATAAGTAAGCTTGTGATTTATTTGGAAGTTTTTATTGTAATAATATAATTTATGATAAAAATGTCTGATTTGCGTTGATAAAACCACACAATTAGTGGCAAAGTTTAGGTCTGAAATTGGTAAGAAGGAAAATATATATTTTTTCCACAGTTGATGTAATGAATTTCAACTAAACCTCTGATGATTGACAGACATCTTTAGCATTTTTTTATGAATATGGAAGTTGCCTTGTGGTTTATTTAGAAATTATCTTAAAATTTTGGGTACTCGTTCAATTGTAATAATGTATTTTATGATAAAAAATATTTTATTTGCGTCGATAAAACCACGAGATTATTAACAAGTTGTAGGTCTGTAATTGGATATTAACATTTTTTCACTTTATTATTTTTAATTTTAAAGCTCATAAGGAAGGAAACTACATCAGAGAAGCAAATAAGCAATAAAATAATGAATTAACCAAGGCATTAATTGAAATAAATTGAAAATTTATATAACATTAAAATGTAATGAAATCCTTATACACTCGCATTTTTGAGTGACAAGATCCCGTCTAAGCATGCGCAGTTATTACTAACTTGGTGAGCGAGCTGAAAACTGCGAATTTCAACTTTTCCTTATTGAATTTCTCACGATAACTTTGAAGCCCTTAAGTAGGATGGGCATTATATCTCGGTTAGGAAATTCTCTATTTGGTAGGATAGGCAAGTTTAGGGCTTTCAAGGATGCTGCGTCCTAGTTGCTGTTTTCTTTCTTTCTTTCTTTTTTTTTGGTGATAATGTGTTTCTTCTTTTTTTGAACGGGCTGTAGACCGTTCTGTGAGTTCATTTTTTTATCTCTAAGAAAATAAATAGATTTTGTTGAATGACAATTTTTTTTACATGAATATATATGTGTATATATATGTATATATATATATATATATATATATATATATATATATATATATATATATGTATATATATATGTATATATATGTATATATATATATATATATATATATATATATATATATATATATATATATATATATATATATAATCTTGAGGTATTTTATATTCATTATTTGTCATCTATTTATTTATTGCCGTTTTCCTTTCCTCGCTGGGTTATTTTTCCCTTTTGGAGCCCTTGGGCTTCTAGCACCCTACTTTTCCTACTAGGGCTGTAGCTTAGTTAATAATAATAATAATAATAATAATAATAATAATAATAATAATAATAATAATAATAATGCGTATTTATATATATTATATATATATATATATATATATATATATATATATATATATATATAATGTTTATAGTGATATTTAGGTATCAGGAATGCTACAGCTGTATGCATACGCTGTTATTACTAGCCATATTTTAACC
>NC_090734.1:16440013-16450013 GCF_036898095.1 Palaemon carinicauda
TGACGGGTAACTATAGCCATTTGAATCCCTTTCTCTTATTTCGTTTCCTCTTGTTATTTTGAAATTTTTATAGTTTATGTTGGAAAGATTTATTTTAATGTTGTTATTGTTCTTAAAATTTTCTTGCAGTTTATTTCCTTATTTCGCTTCCTCAATTTCCCCTGTTGGGGCCCTTGGGATTATAGCATCCTGCTATTCCAATTAGGGTTGTAACTTGGCAAATAATAATAATGATAATACTTTATTTAGTCTACCTCCCTATGCTTAACTTTTGAGGCTGATTAGTTTTCTGCCTGAAATCAGGCATTTCCTCCTTCAATAAACCGTATTATATACATTTGCTTTACTTATGACCATCTGATATGAATTTTGAAATACATTTCTTATGGAAATCTCTGGTGTTCTTAGATAATGCTTGTCGGGCCTAGTAGTGTTCTAAGGATTATTTCAAAATTGATATTAAAAGATATTTTATCGAATTTGTGGTGGTCTCGGTCGTATAATACGGTACAGAATTTAATCGTGTTATCATTGGCTAATGTTATTCAAATGCGTAAATATGATATGTATTTAGAGTATTAATATACTGATCATATTTTACACACACACACACACACACACACACACACACACATATATATATATATATATATATATATATATATATATATATATATAAGCTTATTAAGAAAGTCTTTCAAGATTTTCGGTGATCAATCTATTCTGAAGAAGTGTTTTAATTATTTCATTCTACCTAGTTTTGAGTATTGTTCTCCTGTCTGGTCTTCAGCTGCTGATTCTCATCTTAATTTGTTGGAGAGAAACTTACGGTCTATTAAATTTCTTATTCCTGATCTAGATATTAATCTCTGGCACCGTCGTTCAATTAGTTCATTATGCTTGTTGCATAAGATTTTTCATAACTCTGACCATCCTTTACATTCAGATCTCCCTGGACAATTCTATCCTGTTCGTAATACTAGGCAGGCAGTTAATTCTAATAGCCAGGCCTTCTCCATCACGAGTCTCAATACTACGCAGTACTCTAGAAGTTTTATTCCAGCTGTTACCAAGTTGTGGAATGATCTTCCTAATCGGGTGGTTGAATCAGTAGAACTTCAAAAGTTCAAAGTTGGAGCAAATGCTTTTTTGTTGACCAGGCGGACATGAGTCTTTTTATAGTTTATTTATGACATATTTGTTTTTGATGTTGTTAATAGTTTATATATGACATATCTCTTTTGACATTACTTTTTTTAGAATGATTTATTGTTAATTTGTTCTCTTCATTTATTTATTTCCTTATTTCCTTTCCTCACTGGGCTATTTTTCCCTGTTGGAGCCCCTGGGCTTATAGCATCTTGCTTTTCCAACTAGGGTTGTAGCTTGGATAGTAATAATATATATATATATATATATATATATATATATATATATATATATATATATATATATATATATATATATATATACAGTATGTGTATATATAAGTATACAACAAAAACAAATACAGCTATTTTTAGTCCACTGCAGGATGAAGGAGGCCTCACGTGTCCTTAATCATGTCTAGGGATTGGTTATTTTCATCACCACACTGGCCACGGCGGATTGGTAATGGTGGGAGACTTTTGTCTGATCGCTCACAGCAAACCAATCTAGTATAGGTGGCCCAGACTAGTACAGCTTTCCTGCTTACTGAGCATGGTGAAACAAACTCTAACACCACGTTAAGGTAATCTCACCGAGGAAGGTGATATATATATATATATATATATATATATATATATATATATATATATATATATATATATATATACATATATATATATATATATATATATATATATATATATATATATATATATATATGTCTGTGTGTATGTATATATCATAAGGTAGCTTAAAGAATAGTGACGTGTATCTTATTCTTTCCCGCCTACCAATCCTTCTCACCTTAAGGAAGATAAGGAAGAGTCGCAGCTCTAGTTTTGCGACCAATATTGGTTACTTGTTGTAAAATCTGGAGAAAAGATGCTCAACGAAGTGTGATACAACCAGCCTTTAGATTTAAGTATTTTCGTAGGAATTTTATCCATTAGATTTGAAGAATATTAGAGAATATTTGTTCTTTTGCTACTTACAGCAAATATATGTGTAGCATTAGATACATGCACTGGATGGAGTTTGTATTGGGAGCTAGGGTTTATTACCCATGTTAACTATAGTCAATTCTTTTAGCGAGGCAGATTTGCACCGACTCGCAGGGGTGCCCTTTTAGCTCGGAAACGTTTCCTGATCGCTGATTGGTTGGACGAGATAATTCTAACCAATCAGGTAGCAGGAAACTTTTCCCGAGCTAAAAGGGCACCGCTGCTAGTCGGTGCAAATGCGCTTCATTTAAAAAAATTGAGTATACATATGATAGTCCTTGGTAAATACATTGAATAGCCCCTGAGAACTTCAGTGGATATCCCAGGATAACTAACATGGAAAGTCCATGAAAACTTCAATGGATAACTCTTGGCCTCTTACTGGATAGCCCTTAGCAACTTTTCCTACCTATGACAACTATTCTATCCATGGAAACTACAGTGGATAGTCCATGACAACTACATTTGATAGTCAGTAGCAACTATACTGCATAGTGTATAACAACTACACGTGATATCCAATGACAACTACCTCTCTCTATATTATTATTATTATTATTATTATTATTATTATCATTATTATTATTATTATTGTTGTTGTTGTTGTTGTTATCATCATTATTGTTACTATTATTATTATTATTATTATTATTATTATCGTCGTCATCATTATTATTATTATTATTATTATTATTATTATTATTATTATTATTGTTATTACTAGCTACGCTACCACGGTAGTTGGAAAACTAAGATGCTATAAGCAGTTGTTTTTAGTGTGTATGCCAAAGACTTTAGTGTGGTGGACTTTTGTGTGATAGTAGGATAATATTACCATTCAATCCTTTTCTTAGAAGGATAATATCACCATTCAATCCTTTTGTTAAAAGCATATCACCATTCAATCCTTTTGTTAAAAGGATATCACCATTCAATCCTTTTGTTAAAAGGATATCACCATTCAATCCTTATGTTAAAAGGATATCACCATTCAATCCTTTTGTTAAAAGGATATCACCATTCAATCTTTTTGTTAAAAGGATATCACCATTCAATCCTTATGTTAAAAGGATATCACCATTCAATCCTTTTGTTAAAAGGATATCACCATTCAATCCTTGTGTTGGAAGGATAATATTACCATTCAATCTTTTTGTTAAAAGGAAAATATCAACATTAAGGACTTTTATTTTAAGGATAATATTACCATTCATTCCTTTTGTTAGAAGGATAGTATCACCAGTCAGTCCTTCTGTTGAAAGGATATAACTATTCAGTCCTTTTGGTACCACCGAATTGCACAAATACTGTAGAAGCGATGATTAATGTAAGCATTTATTCTGATATTATTATTATTATAATTATTATTATTATTATTATTATTATTATTATTATTATTATTATTATTATTATTATTATTATTATTATTATTATTATTATTATTATTAAAGGAAAACAGAGCACGCTTTTATTGTATGTTAGACATGAAGCTATGATTAACTGGAAGCAAAATGAGGAGAAGAGAATTTTTAGTCGAGAGAGAGAGAGAGAGAGAGAGAGAGAGAGAGAGAGAGAGAGAGAGAGAGAGAGAGAGAGGAGAGAGAGAGAGAGAGAAATCGATATATCGACAGTGAATGTACTCCCCCTGAGTGAGAACTTATCGGACTTTCTTGGAAACAGCCTCTTTTAATGTTGAAATAAAAATGTGTCCTTGATCTCTCGCCCTGCTCTTTTTTTCCTCACTGGGTCTTTTAGCCAATTTCATTACTATATTAATAGATTCAACGCGAGGAAGAGGGTAACGAGGGATAGAGGTTAGCTTTTTCGTTTCCTCATAGGTCTGAAAGTCAAAATATGAGGGTTTAAAGGTTTAAAGGCCCCTCATGAATGGCCGAGGCAAGGGACACTGACCATTTATATATATATATATATATATATATATATATATATATATATATATATATATATATATATATATATATATATATATATATATATATATATATATGTGTGTGTGTGTGTATATATATATATATATATATATATATATATATATATATATATATATATATATATATATATATATATATACAAGTTTGCCGGACCAGGGTTCGATTCCCGGCCGGTCACAAGCTCTTGTCTCTGTGTGATTTCGCCTGGGGCTCTGATCCCGAGGTCGTTAAGACGATCTAGACATTAATGTATAAAAAATATAAGGCTTATTTGAATATGAAAAACACGTCTAAAGGTGCAAAATTTATCATATATATATATATATATATATTTATATATATATATATATATATATATATATATATATATATATATATATATATATATATATATATATATATGATCAGCGCCCAAGACCCGTCTCCACCCAAGTTAGGACCAAGGAGGGTCAGGCAATGACTGCTGAGGACTCAGCAGATAGACCTATAAGCTTCCTCCCCCCCCATCCTTAGCTCACAAGGATGGTGAGATTGCAGCGAACTAACCAGTTTAAGAGGGACTCAAACCCCAGTCTAGCATTCATCAGTCAGGGACGTTACCATATGGGCCACCACATGGAATGGGATGGATGATTTGTGGTGTAAATGAGGATCATCAACGTTGATATTAGTGATATTGATAGTGATGATGATGATGATGATTAATGATGCATTGATGATTTTAATGATGATGATGATATTGACGGTGGGGATTTGAAAAGGAGAAATTTTAATGATGATAGTGATGCCAAATAGCTGAGGGAGGGACATGTTGCTATTTGATGGTGATGATGAGAAAAATGGCCGTATTTTATCTGCTTTTCCTTTTTTCTTGTCACTATCATACTAAAAGTGGAGGGTAGAGTCAATAGTGATGCCCACGCGGTGTACTGTAGGCACTACTACAGTGGCGTCTTTGAATCGAACCAATTCTCTGGCTAGAAATTCCTGAATTGTAACATTAACCAAAATATTATCATTTTCCAGATATCTTTTAGACATTTGTGAATATAAGACATTCTTAAGGTACAAATCTGTCCCTTTCCCTAAAGAGATGGACAGAGATTGTTTTACTCATATCTGACATTTCAGCGTCTTTATCTTCTAAACAAAACCTAAAAGCCTTATCAAAAAGATAGAAAATATCAATGATATAATTTATGGTTTATGATAATGAATGGAAAAAGACAAAAATTCTGTCCGTAATGTATGTAAAATTGGACCGTGTAAGGGTTAGTGTAGTCAGTGCAACGCATGTGGAACACTGTAGGCACCACTAAGTATTTAATTTTATTCAAAGTGAATAATTTCTAGAAAGTAATTATACTAGATAGTTTTTTGTTCTTGTTTTCAATACTACTTCGATTTTCTTCATGTTGCAACTGCAGTCCAAACCCCCCCCCCCCATTCCCCTTAGCTACACCTTGGCACAGACTGGCCTCCTCCGCCCCAGCGCTAGGTCATACGGCCCAAATTCATTATTGCTAATAAGGCTTATGTTGATTTGAGGTCAGTGTAGGCATAGATAATCTATATTACCCGTAACTAGAGAATGAAAAATTACAATTTTGAGATCTGTCATTTAGAACGTCATCTTAAATTTGGCTTCTAAATGTAATTTGGCACATGACAAAATTTGTAATGTATTTGAATTTGATGGTATAGATATTGATTACCATTTGTGAACCCACTGCGTATGTGAATCACTTCATTTTGACTTGAAATAGACTCCGAAGACTCAAAAGTGAACTCCGGAATTGGGATTCTCTTAAGTCTGACCCACACAACTATCTTTTTTCGGTATCTTTGAATATTTATCAGCTTTCTTTAGTAACAACTAACCAGTCTTACTTTTGCCTTGATATGAAAATCAGGATTAAGCTCTGATGTTGAAAAGGAGGTTTCACTCAAACACAATAATGACATAAGCATTTCATAGTATTGTTTGTTTAACCTTCTTAAAGCGTAATTAACATTGTAGAGGTTGTGTGAGGAAAGAACTGCCAGTGATTTAGGCATTCTGAACCGGTTCAGATACTACCGCCAGAGAGTTATTGGGGCCTTTGACTGGCCAGACAGTACTACATTGAATTCTTTTCTCTGGTTACGGTTCATTTTCTCTTTGTCTACACACACACACTCACACACTGAATAGTCTGGCCTATTCTTTACAGATTCTGCTCTGTCTTCATTCACCTGGCAACACAGATTACCAAACAATTCTTCTTCACTCAAGGGGTTACTACACTGTAATTGTTCAGTGGCCATTTTCCTCTTCATAAGGGTAGAAGAGACTCTTTAGCTACGGTAAGCAGCTCTTCTAGGAGAAGGACACTCCAAAATCAAACCATTATTCTCTAGTCTTGGGTAGTGACATAGCCTCTGTACCATGGTCTTCCACTGTCTTGGGTTAGAGTTCTCTTGCTTGAGGTTACACTCGAGCACACTATTCTATCTTATTTCTCTTCCTCTTGTTTTGTTAAAGTTTTTATAGTTTATATAGGAGATATTTATTTTAATGTTACTCTTCTTGAAATTGTTTTTTTTTTCCTTGTTTCGTTCCCTCACTGGGCTATTTTCCTTCTTGGAGCCCCTGGGCTTATAACATCCTGCTTTTTCCAACTAGGGTTGTAGCTTACCAAGTAATGATATAGAGGGTGACCAAGCAACGATCTTGGAGTGATTTGAGCTGTAAAGACGATTTAGACATTGTATAGGCTGTACACTAAGTGCAAGAGAGGGTGCAGCCAGTGATTTTAGCCATCTAGAAGTATTCTAAACGTTGTACATTAAGTGCAAGTGTTGGTATAGCCAGTGAATTATCATTCTGGAAGCGTTGTAAACGATATAGGGTCATGTTACAAATTTTAAAAAGTCAGAAAATACAATCAAGAGGTAAGAGAGTATCCAACCGGGCCATACGTGGCGAAAAAAATGGTTTATCAACAAACAGTTAATTTAGATTTTCTATATTTTTTTTTAAGTAGATTCAATGAGATTGGAATCGGAAATAAGATTTAAACCCGGAGTATAAATCCGCATTAGATTCTAGAGACCCGCTAAACGACATTTGCAGACGGCTCATCTCAATCTTCATTTATTTTCGCAATTTATATTTCGCGACTCTCCAGCTGACATTCAAGCACCAGAGTTTTATTTCCCGAGATGCTTGCAAGAATCTGTCAACGCTTTTTCTAATAGAAAGAGGAAAAGCATTTATTTGCCTACGCACAAATTTAATATGTGTATATAAGCATTTATCTGGTTTTGCGTAATTTGGATATGTGTATATAAGCATTGATTTGGCCTTGTATGAATTGGAATGTGTATAAAAGCATTTATTTGCCTTTTCAAGTATTGGATATGTGTATATAAGCATTTATCTGGCTTTGCATAATTTGGATATGTGTATATAAGCATTTATTAGGCTTTTTATTAATTGGAAAGTGTATAAAAGCATTTATTTGCCTTTACACAAATTGGATATGTGAATTGACGTCAGTATTGCAAGACTAACGTTGCTAAATTCTTTGACGCTAATTATGAATATGTAATTTGATAAACACGCATATTTTATATACCCTTATTAATATTTCAAAGCACATGGCTATCAATAAGATGAAGTTCCGTTTCTTTGAAGACTGCCCTAAGATTATACTTCGAGAACCTGAGTGTCTTCCACCTGCTCTGCTATTGATCACAGAAGTTGGAAGCTTGTCAAAGTTCCGGCAGTTTATGCTTACTTAGAAATTCAGAGAAGACAAATTATACTAGAATTAGTTTGTATAGTTATACACTAGTTCATATGACAGAACGCTTAAAGATTTAAAGGTCACCGGTGAATGGCAGAGGAAGGGGACTGGATAATACCCCTAGAGACTGACCATTTATACATGATCAGCGCCAAGTCCACTTTCTATCAAGCTAGGACCAGGAAGGCCAGGCAACGGCTGCTGACTCAGCAGGTAGACCTATAGGCTCCCTCATACCCCCTCCATCCTTAGCTCACAAGGATGGTGAGGTTCCATACTCTACTAGAAGATATCGAGTTTGAGCTGGTCTGCAATCCCTGTCCAACAGATTGTCAGGCAGAGACGTTTCAACAGCCCTTCCTTCGCCATTTTGTTTGTTTCCTTCTTTGACAACCTCTGGAATTCTCTTCCATCTTATTTGTTTCCACGAGGCCGATCTCTCATCACTTTGGGTTTAATCCTTTTCGTTTTTCATACCAGGTTCAGGCTGGATAATAGGGTTATATAAACAAACAGCTTCAGCAATATGTTTTCAGGAACTCATTAAATGAGAAGTAGCTCAATTTTTAAACTCTGAACTTCGCTGAAGCGGCCAGACTAAATTAATCTCAAATAAGTGAATAACTATTGTTTACTATGCGACAAAGTTAACCCAGTATAACACTCCAAAGTTAAGCCATTGTTCTCTAGTCTTGTGTAATGCCATAGCCTATTTACCATGATGGGCTCTTCCACTATCATGGGTTACAGTTCTCTTGCTTGAGAATACGCTCAGGCACACTGTTCTATCTGTTCCTTATTTCCTTTCCTCACTGGGCTATTTTCATTGTTGAAGCCCTTGGGCTTATAGTATCCATTGATGGTTGTAGTTTCAATATAAATAATAATGGCTGGCAGTGGTTTAGGAATAGATGCCATTTGTTTAATATGATTTATGTTCCAAATAACCTAAAGTTTTCATTTATCAATTTTTCTTGAAGGTTTTCCCGAATATTCAAATAGTTTTGTATCAATTTTTTACCACCATAACGTATATATTTAAATGTAGTTCCAAACCTCAATGTAGTCCTGGAGAAGGGTCACTAAGTGATCATGAACACGTGTCGACTTCAAACAATATATGTAGAAAAAAAATGTATTTTTGCTGTTATCCTGAAAACTATCTGCAGAACATTCTGTCCGAGGAAAAAACTAACTTCTATTTTTGTACGCCACTAAGACATTGTCTATTCATTGTAAATGTAGAGTAACATGCTCAAGTATGTATATATATATATATATATGTATATATATATATATATATGCTTATATATATATATATATATATACATATATATATATATATATATATGTTTGTGCGTGTGTGTGTGTATATACATATATGTATTTATACATATATGTTTGTATATATATATATATATATATATACATACATACATATATATGTGTGTGGGTGTATCTATGTGTGTGCATCATTCGTGTGTATAAGGAATTTAGCCGCTCTCTTTTTTTCTCTGTGTCTGTCAGTGTCTTTCTTTCTCTTGATATGAAGAGTGTTGTCCGGTGCCTGTGACTTCCCCAAAGTCCGAACTTTCAGCCATGCAATCAGAAGTTTTCGCATCTCCTGTAGGACCCAGACAAAAGACCCGACTGGGATGCTGTGAAAGTGGGGGGGGGGGGGGGCGTGTAGATGAGCACCCCTTGAAGGAGAAATCTTGTAGGATATCTCTAGTTTTGCCATTCAGTCTATAGAATTACGGTATACTTTTATTAATCTTTTCTTTATAAGTCTGGAGTTTTCTTAAAGATGTGGTTTCTATATCCTCGCTTTCTCTTACCATTTGTTTAGTCACTTTAAATGACAAAGCTTTGACAAATCTCTTTTCGGGATTAGATTTTCCTGTCACGACTGATTTTGCCTTTAGTGGGCTTTTCTAAATCGAAATTGAAGATATTGATTAGTAAGAGTAACAGCAAGCAAGTGCTAATATTAAGTTTGATTATTGCCGAAGTGTATTTTAAAGTACATTAATTTTATTTCCTTAGTTTCCTTAGGTTAGTATTCACTATTATACAGTTGATTAAATACCGATTAATTAGTGATGCA
>NC_090734.1:16454275-16504275 GCF_036898095.1 Palaemon carinicauda
CATTCCTTATCCTATGATACAGGCCTTGTACCACCTGCATCTAAAGATATGTCCATCTAAAAAAACTTCCTTTTTTTTCTCCATCTTCCATGGTCCAACCACTTGATCCTTTAAATTGAGTCCATTCATTATCCTATGATACAGGCCTTGTACCACCTGCATCAAAGGATATGTCCATCTAAAAAAATTTCCTTTTTTTGTCCATCTTCCATGGTCCAACCACTTGATCCTTTAAATTAATTCCATTCCTTATCCTATGATACAGGCCTTGTACCACCTGCATCTAAGGATATGTCCATCTAAAAAAAACTTCCTTTTTTTTTCTCCATCTTCCATGGTCCAACCGCTTGATCCTTGAAATTAAGTCCATTCCTTATCCTATGATACAGGCCTTGTACCACCTGCATCAAAGGATATGTACATCTTAAAAAACTTCCTTTTTTTGTCCATCTTCCATGGTCCAACCACTTGATCCTTTAAATTAAGTCCATTCCTTATCCTATGATACAGGCCTTGTACCACCTGCATCTAAGGATATGTCCATCTAAAAAAACTTCCTTTTTTTTCTCCATCTTCCATGGTCCAACCGCTTGATCCTTTAAATTAAGTCCATTCCTTATCCTATGATGCAGGCCTTGTACCACCTGCATCAAAGGATATGTCCATCTAAAAAAACTTCCTTTTTTTCTCTATCTTCCATGGTCCAACCGGTTGATCTTTTAAATTATGTCCATTCCTTATCCTATGATACAGGCCTTGTACCACCTGCATCAAAGGATATGTCCATCTGAAAAAACTTCCTTTTTTTGTCCATCTTCCATGGTCCAACCACTTGATCCTTTAAATTCATTCCATTCCTTATCCTATGATACAGGCCTTGTACCACCTGCATCAAAGTATATGTCCATCTAAAAAAAACTTCCTTTTTTTTCTCCATCTCCCATGGTCCAACCACTTGATCCTTTAAATTAATTCCATTCCTTATCCTATGATACAGGCCTTGTACCACCTGCATCTAAGGATATATCCATCTAAAAAAATTTCCTTTTTTTTCTCCATCTTCCATGGTCCAACCACTTGATCCTTTAAATTAATTCCATTCCTTATCCTATGATACAGGCCTTGTACCACCTGCATCTAAGGATATGTCCATCTAAAAAAACTTCCTTTTTTTCTCCATCTTCCATGGTCCAACCGCTTGATCCTTTAAATTAAGTCCATTCCTTATCCTATGATACAGGCCTTGTACCACCTGCATCAAAGGATATGTCCATCTAAAAAAACTTCCTTTTTTTTCTCCATCTTCCATGGTCCAACCACTTGATCCTTTAAATTAATTCCATTCCTTATCCTATGATACAGGCCTTGTACCACCTGCATCTAAGGATATGTCCATCTAAAAAAACTTCCTTTTTTTGTCCATCTTCCATGGTCCAACCACTTGATCCTTTAAATTAATTCCATTCCTTATCCTATGATACAGGCCTTGTACCACCTGCATCTAAGGATATGTCCATCTAAAAAAACTTCCTTTTTTCCTCCATCTTCCATGGTCCAACCACTTGATCCTTTAAATTAAGCCCATTCCTTATCCTATGATGCAGGCCTTGTACCATCTGCATCAAAGGATATGTCCATCTAAAAAAAACTTCCTTCTTTTTTCTCTATCTTCCATGGTCCAACCGCTTGATACTTTAAATTAAGTCCATTCCTTATCCCATGATACAGGCCTTTTACCACCTGCATCAAAGGATATGTCCATCTAAAAAAAACTTCCTTCTTTTTTCTCTATCTTCCATGGTCCAACCGCTTGATACTTTAAATTAAGTCCATTCCTTATCCTATGATACAGGCCTTGTACCACCTGCATCAAAGGATATGTCCATCTTAAAAAACTTCCTTTTTTTTCTCCATCTTCCATGGTCCAACCACTTGATCCTTTAAATTAAGTCCATTCCTTATCCTATGATACAGGCCTTGTACCACCTGCATCAATGGATATGTCCATCTAAAAAAACTTCCTTTTTTCCTCCATTTTCCATGGTCCAACCACTTGATCCTTTAAATTAAGCCCATTCCTTATCCTATGATGCAGGCCTTGTACCATCTGCATCAAAGGATATGTCCATCTAAAAAAAACTTCCTTCTTTTTTCTCTATCTTCCATGGTCCAACCGCTTGATACTTTAAATTAAGTCCATTCCTTATCCCATGATACAGGCCTTTTACCACCTGCATCAAAGGATATGTCCATCTAAAAAAAACTTCCTTCTTTTTTCTCTATCTTCCATGGTCCAACCGCTTGATACTTTAAATTAAGTCCATTCCTTATCCTATGATGCAGGCCTTGTACCACCTGCATCAAAGGATATGTCCATCTAAAAAAACTTCCTTTTTTTTTCTCCATCTTCCATGGTCCAACCGCTTGATCCTTTAAATTAAGTCCATTCCTTATCCTAAGATACAGGCCTTGTACCACCTGCATCAAAGGATATGTCCATCTAAAAAAAATTCCTTTTTTTTCTCCATCTTCCATGGTCCAACCACTTGATCCTTTAAGTTAAGTCCATTCCTTATCCTATGATGCAGGCCTTGTACCACCTGCATCAAAGGATATGTCCATCTGAAAAAACTTCCTTTTTTCCTCCATCTTCCATGGTCCAACCACTTGATCCTTTAAATTAAGCCCATTCCTTATCCTATGATGCAGGCCTTGTACCATCTGCATCCAAGGATATGTCCATCTAAAAAAACTTCCTTTTTTCCTCCATCTTCCATGGTCCAACCACTTGATCCTTTAAGTTAAGTCCATTCCTTATCCTATGATGCAGGCCTTGTACCACCTGCATCTAAGGATATGTCCATCTAAAAAAACTTCCTTTTTTCCTCCATCTTCCATGGTCCAACCACTTGATCCTTTAAATTAAGCCCATTCCTTATCCTATGATGCAGGCCTTGTACCATCTGCATCAAAAGATATGTCCATCTAAAAAAAACTTCCTTCTTTTTTCTCTATCTTCCATGGTCCAACCGCTTGATACTTTAAATTAAGTCCATTCCTTATCCCATGATACAAGCCTTTTACCACCTGCATCAAAGGATATGTCCATCTAAAAAAAACTTCCTTCTTTTTTCTCTATCTTCCATGGTCCAACCGCTTGATACTTTAAATTAAGTCCATTCCTTATCCTATGATGCAGGCCTTGTACCACCTGCATCAAAGGATATGTCCATCTAAAAAAACTTCCTTTTTTTTTCTCCATCTTCCATGGTCCAACCGCTTGATCCTTTAAATTAAGCCCATTCCTTATCCTATGATACAGGCCTTGTACCACCTGCATCTAAGGATATGTCCATCTAAAAAAACTTCCTTTTTTCCTCCATCTTCCATGGTCCAACCACTTGATCCTTTAAATTAAGCCCATTCCTTATCCTATGATGCAGGCCTTGTACCATCTGCATCAAAGGATATGTCCATCTGAAATCCTTCCTTATTTTCTCCATCTTCCATGGTCCAAACACTTGATCCTTTAAATTAAGCCCTTTCCTTATCCTTTGATGCAGGCCTTGTACCATCTGCATCAAAGGATATGTCCATCTAAAAAAACTTCCTTTTTTTTCTCCATCTTCCATGGTCCAAACACTTGATCCTTTAAATTAAGCCCATTCCTTATCCTATGATGCAGGCCTTGTACCATCTGCATCAAAAGATATGTCCATCTAAAAAAACTTCCTTTTTTTTTTCCATCTTCCATGGTCCAAACACTTGATCCTTTAAATTAAGCCCATTCCTTATCCTATGATACAGGCCTTGTACCACCTGCATCTAAGGATATGTCCATCTAAAAAAAATTCCTTTTTTTTCTCCATCTTCCATGGTCCAACTGCTTGATCCTTTAAATTAAGTCCATTCCTTATCCTATGATACAGGCCTTGTACCACATGCATCAAAGGATATGTCCATCTAAAAAAACTTCCTTTTTTTTCTCCATCTTCCATGGTCCAACCGCTTGATCCTTTAAATTAAGTCCATTCCTTATCCTATGATACAGGCCTTGTACCACCTGCATCAAAGGATATGTCCATCTAAAAACACTTCCTTTTTTTGTCCATCTTCCATGGTCCAACCACTTGATCCTTTAAATTCATTCCATTCCTTATCCTAAGATACAGGCCTTGTACCACCTGCATCTAAGTATATGTCCATCTAAAAAAACTTCCTTTTTTTTCTCCATCTTCCATGGTCCAACCACTTGATCCTTTAAATTAATTCCATTCCTTATCCTATGATACAGGCCTTGTACCACCTGCATCTAAGGATATGTCCATCTAAAAAAAATTCCTTTTTTTTCTCCATTTTCCATGGTCCAACCACTTGATCCTTTAAATTAATTCCATTCCTTATCCTATGATACAGGCCTTGTACCACCTGCATCTAAGGATATGTCCATCTAAAAAAACTTCCTTTTTTCTCCATCTTCCATGGTCCAACCGCTTGATCCTTTAAATTAAGTCCATTCCTTATCCTATGATACAGGCCTTGTACCACCTGCATCAAAGGATATGACCATCTAAAAAAACTTCCTTTTTTTTCTCCATCTTCCATGGTCCAACCACTTGATCCTTTAAATTAATTCCATTCCTTATCCTATGATACAGGCCTTGTACCACCTGCATCTAAGGATATGTCCATCTAAAAAAACTTCCTTTTTTTGTCCATCTTCCATGGTCCAACCACTTGATCCTTTAAATTAATTCCATTCCTTATCCTATGATACAGGCCTTGTACCACCTGCATCTAAGGATATGTCCATCTAAAAAAACTTCCTTTTTTTTTCTCCATCTTCCATGGTCCAACCACTTGATCCTTTAAATTAATTCCATTCCTTATCCTATGATACAGGCCTTGTACCACCTGCATCTAAGGATATGTCCATGTAAAAAAACTTCCTTTTTTTTCTCCATCTTCCATGGTCCAACCGCTTGATCCTTCAAATTAAGTCCATTCCTTATCCTATGATACAGGCCTTGTACCACCTGCATCTAAGGATATGTCCATCTAAAAAAACTTCCTTTTTTTTCTCCATCTTCCATGGTCCAACCACTTGATCCTTTAAATTAAATTCATTCCTTATCCTATGATACAGGCCTTGTACCACCTGCATCTAAGAATATGTCCATCTAAAATCCTTCCTTTTTTCCTCCATCTTCCATGGTCCAACCACTTGATCCTTTAAATTAAGCCCATTCCTTATCCTATGATGCAGGCCTTGTACCATCTGCATCAAAGGATATGTCCATCTAAAATCCTTCCTTATTTTCTCCATCTTCCATGGTCCAAACACTTGATCCTTTAAATTAAGCCCATTCCTTATCCTATGATACAGGCCTTGTACAATCTGCATCAAAGGATATGTCCATCTAAAAAAACTTCCTTTTTTTTCCATCTTCCATGGTCCAAACACTTGATCCTTTAAATTAAGCCCATTCCTTATCCTATGATACAGGCCTTGTACCACCTGCATCAAAGGATATGTCCATCTAAAAAAACTTCCTTTTTTTTCTCCATCTTCCATGGTCCAACCACTTGATCCTTTAAATTAAGTCCATTCCTTATCCTATGATACAGGCCTTGTACCACCTGCATCAAAGGATATGTCCATCTAAAAAAACTTCCTTTTTTTTCTCCATCTTCCATGGTCCAACCGCTTGATCCTTTAAATTAAGTCCATTCCTTATCCTATGATACAGGCCTTGTACCACCTGCATCAATGGATATGTCCATCTAAAAAAACTTCCTTTTTTTTTCCATCTTCCATGGTCCAACCACTTGATCCTTTAAATTAATTCCATTACTTATCCTATGATACAGGCCTTGTACCACCTGCATCTAAGGATATGTCCATCTAAAAAAACTTCCTTTTTTTTCTCCATCTTCCATGGTCCAACCACTTGATCCTTTAAATTAATTCCATTCCTTATCCTATGATACAGGCCTTGTACCACCTGCATCTAAGGATATGTCCATCTAAAAAAACTTCCTTTTTTTTTTCCATCTTCCATGGTCCAACCGCTTGATCCTTTAAATTAATTCCATTCCTTATCCTATGATACAGGCCTTGTACCACCTGCATCTAAGGATATGTCCATCTAAAAAAACTTCCTTTTTTTTCTCCATCTTCCATGGTCCAACCGCTTGATCTTTTAAATTAAGTCCATTCCTTATCCTATGATACAGGCCTTGTACCACCTGCATCAAAGGATATGTCCATCTAAAAAAACTTCCTTTTTTTTCTCCATCTTCCATGGTCCAACCACTTGATCCTTTAAATTAATTCCATTCCTTATCCTATGATACAGGCCTTGTACCACCTGCATCTAAGGATATGTCCATCTAAAAAAACTTCCTTTTTTTTGTCCATCTTCCATGGTCCAACCACTTGATCCTTTAAATTAATTCCATTCCTTATCCTATGATACAGGCCTTGTACCACCTGCATCTAAGGATATGTCCATCTAAAAAAACTTCCTTTTTTTGTCCATCTTCCATGGTCCAACCGCTTGATCCTTTAAATTAAGTCCATTCCTTATCCTTTGATACAGGCCTTGTACCACCTGCATCTAAGGATATGTCAATCTAAAAAAACTTCATTTTTTTTTCTCCATCTTCCATGGTCCAACCACTTGATTCTTTAAATTAAGTCCATTCTTAATCCTATGATACAGGCCTTTTACCACCTGCATCAAAGGATATGTCCATCTAAAAAAACTTCCTTTTTTTTCTCCATCTTCCATGGTCCAACCGCTTGATCCTTTAAATTAAGTCGATTCCTTATCCTATGATACAGGCCTTGTACCAAATGCATCTAAGGATATGTCCATCTAAAAAAACTTCCTTTTTTTTCTCCATCTTCCATGGTCCAAACGCTTGATCCTTTAAATTAAGTCCATTCTTAATCCTATGATACAGGCCTTTTACCACCTGCATCAAAGGATATGTCCATCTAAAAAAACTTCCTTTTTTTTCTCCATCTTCCATGGTCCAAACGCTTGATCCTTTAAATTAAGTACATTCCTTATCCTATAATACAGGCCTTGTACCACCTGCATCAAAGGATATGTCCATCTAAAAAAACTTCCTTTTTTTTCTCTATCTTCCATGGTCCAACCGCTTGATCCTTTAAATTAAGTCCATTCTTAATCCTATGATACAGGCCTTTTACCACCTGAATCAAAGGATATGTCCATCTAAAAAAACTTCCTTTTTTTTCTCCATCTTCCATGGTCCAACCGCTTGATCCTTTAAGTTAAGTCCATTCCTTATCCTATGATACAGGCCTTGTACCACCTGCATCTAAGGATATGTCCATCTAAAAAAACTTCCTTTTTTTTCTCCATCTTCCATGGTCCAACCACTTGATCCTTTAAAATAAATTCATTCCATATCCTATGATACAGGCCTTGTACAACCTGCATCTAAGGATATGTCCATCTAAAATCCTTCCTTTTTTCCTCCATCTTCCATGGTCCAACCACTTGATCCTTTAAATTAAGCCCATTCCTTATCCTATGATGCAGGCCTTGTACCATCTGCATCAAAGGATATGTCCATCTAAAATCCTTCCTTATTTTCTCCATATTCCATGGTCCAAACACTTGATCCTTTAAATTAAGCCCATTCCTTATCCTATGATGCAGGCCTTGTACCATCTGCATCAAAGGATATGTCCATCTAAAAAAATTTCCTTTTTTTTCTCCATCTTCCATGGTCCAAACACTTGATCCTTTAAATTAAGCCCATTCCTTATCCTATGATGCAGGCCTTGTACCACCTGCATCAAAGGATATGTCCATCTAAAAAACTTCTTTTTTTTTCTCCATCTTCCATGGTCCAAACACTTGATCCTTTAAATTAAGTCCATTCCTTATCCCATGATACAGGCCTTGTACCATCTGCATCAAAGGATATGTCCATCTAAAAAACTTCCTTTTTTTTCTCCATCTTCCATGGTCCAACCACTTGATCCTTTAAATTAAGCCCATTCCTTATCCTATGATGCAGGCCTTGTACCACCTGCATCAAAGGATATGTCCATCTAAAAAACTTCTTTTTTTTTCTCCATCTTCCATGGTCCAAACACTTGATCCTTTAAATTAAGTCCATTCCTTATCCCATGATACAGGCCTTGTACCATCTGCATCAAAGGATATGTCCATCTAAAAAAACTTCCTTTTTTTCCTCCTTCTTCCATGGTGCAAAGACTTGATCCTTTAATTTAAGCCCATTCCTTATCCTATGATGCAGGCCTTGTACCACCTGCATCAAAGGATATGTCCATCTAAAATCCTTCCTTTTTTTCTCCATCTTCCATGGTCCAACCACTTGATCCTTTAAATTAAGCCCATTCCTTATCCTATGATGCAGGCCTTTTACCACCTGCATCAAAGGATATGTCCATCTAAAATCCTTCCTTTTTTTCTCCATCTTCCATGGTCCAACCACTTGATCCTTTAAATTAAGCCCATTCCTTATCTTATGATGCAGGCCTTGTACCATCTGCATCAAAGGATATGTCCATCTAAAATCCTTCCTTTTTTTCTCCATCTTCCATGGTCCAAACACTTGATCCTTTAAATTAAGCCCATTCCTTATCCTATGATGCAGGCCTTGTACCACCTGCATCAAAGGATATATCCATCTAAAATCCCTCCTTTTTTTCTCCATCTTCCATGGTCCAACCACTTGATCCTTTAAATTAAGCCCATTCCTTATCCTATGATGCATGCCTTGTACCACCTGCATCAAAGGATATGTCCATCTAAAATCCTTCCTTTTTTTCTCCATCTTCCATGGTCCAACCACTTGATCCTTTAGATTAAGCCCATTCCTTATCCTATGATGCAGGCCTTGTACCACTTGCATCAAAGGATATGTCCATCTAAAATCCTTCCTTTTTTTCTCCATCTTCCATGGTCCAACCACTTGATCCTTTAAATTAAGCCCATTCCTTATCCTATGATGCAGGCCTTGTACCACCTGCATCAAAGGATATGTCCATCTAAAATCCTTCCTTTTTTCTCCATCTTCCATGGTCCAACCACTTGATCCTTTAATTAAGCCCATTCCTTATCCTATGATGCAGGCCTTGTACCACCTGCATCAAAGGATATGTCCCTCTGAAATCCTTCCTTTTTTTCTCCATCTTCCATGGTCCAACCACTTGATCCTTTAAATTAAGCCCATTCCTTATCCTATGATGCAGGCCTTGTACCACCTGCATCAAAGGATATGTCCATCTAAAATCCTTCCTTTTTTTTTCTCCATCTTCCATGGTCCAACCACTCGATCCTTTAAATTAAACCCATTCCTTATCCTATGATGCAGGCCTTGTACCACCTGCATCAAAGGATATGTCCATCTAAAATCCTTCCTTTTTTTTCTCCATCTTCCATGGTCCAACCACTTGATCCTTTAAATTAAACCCATTCCTTATCCTATGATGCAGGCCTTGTACCACCTGCATCAAAGGATATGTTCATCTAAAAAAAACTTCCTTTTTTTTCCATCTTCCATGGTCCAAACACTTGATCCTTTAAATTAAGCCCATTCCTTATCCTATGATGCAGGCCTTGTACATTCTGCATCAAAGGATATGGCCATCTAAAAAAACTTCCTTTTTTTTCTCCATCTTCTATGGTCCTACCACTTGATCCTTTAAATTAAGCCCATTCCTTATCCTATGATGCAGGCCTTGTACCACCTGCATCAAAGGATATGTCCATCTAAAAAAACTTCCTTTTTTTTCTCCATCTTCTATGGTCCTACCACTTGATCCTTTAAATTAAGCCCATTCCTTATCCTATGATGCAGGCCTTGTACCACCTGCATCAAAGAATATGTCCATCTAAAAAACTTCCTTTTTTTCTCCATCTCCCATGGTCCAACCGCTTTATCGTTCAAATTAAGTCCATTCCTTATCCTATGATGCAGGCCTTGTATCACCTGCATCAAAGGATATGTCCATCTAAAATCCTTCCTTTTTTTCTCCATCTTCCATAGTCCAAACACTTGATCCTTTAAATTAAGCCCATTCCTTATCCTATGATGCAGGCCTTGTACCACCTGCATCAAAGGATATGTCCATCTAAAAAAACTTCCTTTTTTTTCTCCATCATCCATGGTCCAACCACATGATCCTTTAAATTAAGCCCATTCCTTATCCTATGATGCAGGCCTTGTACCATCTGCATCAAAGGATATGTCCATCTAGAAAAACTTCCTTTTTTTCTCCATCTACCATTGTCCAAACACTTGATCCTTTAAATTAAGTCCATTCCTTATCCCATGATACAGGCCTTGTACCATCTGCATCAAAGGATATGTCCATCTAAAAAACTTCCTTTTTTTTCTCCATCTTCCATGGTCCAACCACTTGATCCTTTAAATTAAGCCCATTCCTTATCCTATGATGCAGGCCTTGTACCACCTGCATCAAAGGATATGTCCATCTAAAAAACTTCTTATTTTTTCTCCATCTTCCATGGTCCAAACACTTGATCCTTTAAATTAAGTCCATTCCTTATCCCATGATACAGGCCTTGTACCATCTGCATCAAAGGATATGTCCATCTAAAAAAACTTCCTTTTTTTTCCTCCTTCTTCCATGGTGCAAAGACTTGATCCTTTAATTTAAGCCCATTCCTTATCCTATGATGCAGGCCTTGTACCACCTGCATCAAAGGATATGTCCATCTAAAATCCTTCCTTTTTTTCTCCATCTTCCATGGTCCAACCACTTGATCCTTTAAATTAAGCCCATTCCTTATCCTATGATGCAGGCCTTTTACCACCTGCATCAAAGGATATGTCCATCTAAAATCCTTCCTTTTTTTCTCCATCTTCCATGGTCCAACCACTTGATCCTTTAAATTAAGCCCATTCCTTATCTTATGATGCAGGCCTTGTACCATCTGCATCAAAGGATATGTCCATCTAAAATCCTTCCTTTTTTTCTCCATCTTCCATGGTCCAAACACTTGATCCTTTAAATTAAGCCCATTCCTTATCCTATGATGCAGGCCTTGTACCACCTGCATCAAAGGATATATCCATCTAAAATCCCTCCTTTTTTTCTCCATCTTCCATGGTCCAACCACTTGATCCTTTAAATTAAGCCCATTCCTTATCCTATGATGCATGCCTTGTACCACCTGCATCAAAGGATATGTCCATCTAAAATCCTTCCTTTTTTTCTCCATCTTCCATGGTCCAACCACTTGATCCTTTAGATTAAGCCCATTCCTTATCCTATGATGCAGGCCTTGTACCACTTGCATCAAAGGATATGTCCATCTAAAATCCTTCCTTTTTTTCTCCATCTTCCATGGTCCAACCACTTGATCCTTTAAATTAAGCCCATTCCTTATCCTATGATGCAGGCCTTGTACCACCTGCATCAAAGGATATGTCCATCTGAAATCCTTCCTTTTTTTCTCCATCTTCCATGGTCCAACCACTTGATCCTTTAAATTAAGCCCATTCCTTATCCTATGATGCAGGCCTTGTACCACCTGCATCAAAGGATATGTCCATCTAAAATCCTTCCTTTTTTTTTCTCCATCTTCCATGGTCCAACCACTCGATCCTTTAAATTGAACCCATTCCTTATCCTATGATGCAGGCCTTGTACCAACTGCATCAAAGGATATGTCCATCTAAAATCCTTCCTTTTTTTTCTCCATCTTCCATGGTCCAACCACTCGATCCTTTAAATTAAACCCATTCCTTATCCTATGATGCAGGCCTTGTACCACCTGCATCAAAGGATATGTCCATTTAAAATCCTTCCTTTTTTTTCTCCATCTTCCATGGTCCAACCACTCGATCCTTTAAATTAAACCCATTCCTTATCCTATGATGCAGGCCTTGTACCACCTGCATCAAAGGATATGTCCATCTAAAATACTTCCTTTTTTTTCTCCATCTTCCATGGTCCAACCACTTGATCCTTTAAATTAAGCCCATTCCTTATCCTATGATGCAGGCCTTGTACCACCTGCATCAAAGGATATGTCCATCTGAAATCCTTCCTTTTTTTCTCCATCTTCCATGGTCCAACCACTTGATCCTTTAAATTAAGCCCATTCCTTATCCTATGATGCAGGCCTTGTACCACCTGCATCAAAGGATATGTCCATCTAAAATCCTTCCTTTTTTTTTCTCCATCTTCCATGGTCCAACCACTCGATCCTTTAAATTGAACCCATTCCTTATCCTATGATGCAGGCCTTGTACCAACTGCATCAAAGGATATGTCCATCTAAAATCCTTCCTTTTTTTTCTCCATCTTCCATGGTCCAACCACTCGATCCTTTAAATTAAACCCATTCCTTATCCTATGATGCAGGCCTTGTACCACCTGCATCAAAGGATATGTCCATTTAAAATCCTTCCTTTTTTTTCTCCATCTTCCATGGTCCAACCACTCGATCCTTTAAATTAAACCCATTCCTTATCCTATGATGCAGGCCTTGTACCAACTGCATCAAAGGATATGTCCATCTAAAATCCTTCCTTTTTTTTCTCCATCTTCCATGGTCCAACCACTTGATCCTTTAAATTAAACCCATTCCTTATCCTATGATGCAGGCCTTGTACCACCTGCATCAAAGGATATGTCCATCTAAAAAAAACTTCCTTTTTTTTCCATCTTCCATGGTCCAACCACTTGATCCTTTAAATTAAGCCCATTCCTTATCCTATGATGCAGGCCTTGTACATTCTGCATCAAAGGATATGGCCATCTAAAAAAACTTCCTTTTTTTTCTCCATCTTCTATGGTCCTACCACTTGATCCTTTAAATTAAGCCCATTCCTTATCCTATGATGCAGGCCTTGTACCATCTGCATCAAAGGATATGTCCATCTAAAAAACTTCCTTTTTTTCTCCATCTCCCATGGTCCAACCGCTTTATCGTTCAAATTAAGTCCATTCCTTATCCTATGATGCAGGCCTTGTATCACCTGCATCAAAGGATATGTCCATCTAAAATCCTTCCTTTTTTTCTCCATCTTCCATAGTCCAAACACTTGATCCTTTAAATTAAGCCCATTCCTTATCCTATGATGCAGGCCTTGTACCACCTGCATCAAAGGATATGTCCATCTAAAAAAACTTCCTTTTTTTTCTCCATCATCCATGGTCCAACCACATGATCCTTTAAATTAAGCCCATTCCTTATCCTATGATGCAGGCCTTGTACCATCTGCATCAAAGGATATGTCCATCTAAAAAAACTTCCTTTTTTTCTCCATCTCCATTGTCCAACCGCTTTATCCTTCAAATTAAGTCCATTCCTTATCCTATGATGCAGGCCTTGTATCACCTGCATCAAAGGATATGTCCATCTAAAATCCTTCCTTTTTTTCTCCATCTTCCATGGTCCAAACAATTGATCCTTTAAATTAAGCCCATTCCTTATCCTATGATGCAGGCCTTGTACCATCTGCATCAAAGGATATGTCCATCTAAAAAAACTTCCTTTTTTTTTTCTCCATCTTCCATGGTCCAACCGCTTTATCCTTCAAATTAAGTCCATTCCTGATCCAATGATGCAGGCCTTGTATCACCTGCATCAAACGATATGTCCATCTAAAATCCTTCCTTTTTTTCTCCATCTTCCATGGTCCAAACACTTGATCCTTTAAATTAAGCCCATTCCTTATCCTAAGATGCAGGCCTTGTACCAACTGCATCAAAGGATATGTCCATCTAAAATCCTTCCTTTTTTTCTCCATATTCCATGGTCCAAACACTTGATCCTTTAAATTAAGCCCATTCCTTATCCTATGATGCAGGCCTTGTACCACCTGCATCAAAGGATATGTCCATCTAAAATTCTTCCTTATTTCTCCATCTTCCATGGTCCAACCGCTTGATCCTTCCAATTTAGCCCATTCCTTATCCTATGATGCAGGCCTTGTACCACCTGCATCAAAGGATATGTCCCTCTGAAATCCTTCCTTTTTTTTCTCCATCTTCCATGGTCCAAACACTTGATCCTTTAAATTAAGCCCATTCCTTATCCTATGATGCAGGCCTTGTATCATCTGCATCAAAGGATATGTCCATCTAAACTACTTCCTTTTTTTCTCCATCTTCCATGGTCCAACCACTTGATCCTTTAAATTAAGCCCATTCCTTATCCTATGATGCAGGCCTTGTACCACCTGCATCAAAGGATATGTCCATCTAAAATTCTTCCTTATTTCTCCATCTTCCATGGTCCAACCGCTTGATCCTTCCAATTTAGCCCATTCCTTATCCTATGATGCAGGCCTTGTACCACCTGCATCAAAGGATATGTCCCTCTGAAATCCTTCCTTTTTTTTCTCCATCTTCCATGGTCCAACCACTTGATCCTTTAAATTAAGCCCATTCCTTATCCTATGATGCAGGCCTTGTACCATCTGCATCAAAGGATATGGCCATCTAAAAAAACTTCCTTTTTTTTCTCCATCTTCCATGGTCCTACCACTTGATCCTTTAAATTAAGCCCATTCCTTATCCTATGATGCAGGCCTTGTACCACCTGCATCAAAGGATATGTCCATCTAAAAATCCTTCCTTTTTTTTCTCCATCTTCCATGGTCCAACCACTTGATCCTTTCAATTAAGCCCATTCCTTATCTTATGATGCAGGCCTTGTACCATCTGCATCAAAGGATATGTCCATCTAAAAAAACTTCCTTTTTTTCTCCATCTCCCATGGTCCAACCGCTTTATCCTTCAAATTAAGTCATTCCTTATCCTATGATGCAGGCCTTGTACCACCTGCATCAAAGGATATGTCCATCTAAAATCCTTCCTTTTTTTTCTCCATCTTCCATGGTCCAACCACTTGATCCTTTAAATTAAGCCCATTCCTTATCCTATGATGCAGGCCTTGTACCACCTGCATCAAAGGATATGTCCATCTAAAAAAACTTCCTTTTTTTCTCCATCTCCCATGGTCCAACCACTTGATCCTTTAAATTAAGTCCATTCCTTATCCTATGATGCAGGCCTTGTACCACCTGCATCAAAGGATATGTCCATCTAAAATCCTTCCTTTTTTTCTCCATCTTCCATGGTCCAACCACTTGATCCTTTAAATTAAGTCCATTCCTTATCCTATGATGCAGGCCTTGTACCACCTGCATCAAAGGATATGTCCATCTAAAACTTCCTTTTTTTCTCCATCTTCCATGGTCCAACCACTTGATCCTTTAAATTAACCCATTCCTTATCCTATGATGCAGGCCTTGTACCACCTGCATCAAAGGATATGTCCATCTAAAATCCTTCCTTTTTTTCTCCATCTTCCATGGTCCAACCACTTGATCCTTTAAATTAAGTCCATTCCTTATCCTATGATGCAGGCCTTGTACCACCTGCATCAAAGGATATGTCCATCTAAAATCCTTCCTTTTTTTCTCCATCTTCCATGGTCCAAACACTTGATCCTTTAAATTAAGCCCATTCCTTATCCTATGATGCAGGCCTTGTACCACCTGCATCAAAGGATATGTCCATCTAAAATCCTTCCTTTTTTTTCTCCATCTTCCATGGTCCAACCGCTTGATCCTTTAAATTAAGTCCATTCCTTATCCTATGATGCAGGCCTTGTATCACCTGCATCAAAGGATATGTCCATCTAAAATCCTTCCTTTTTTTCTCCATCTTCCATGGTCCAACCACTTGATCCTTTAAATTAAGTCCATTCCTTATCCTATGATGCAGGCCTTGTCCCACCTGCATCAAAGGATATGTCCATCTAAAATCCTTCCTTTTTTTCTCCATCTTCCATGGTCCAACACTTGATCCTTTAAATTAAGCCCATTCCTTATCCTATGATGCAGGCCTTGTACCACCTGCATCAAAGGATATGTCCATCTAAAATCCTTCCTTTTTTTCTCCATCTTCCATGGTCCAACCACTTGATCCTATAAATTAAGTCCATTCCTTATCCTATGATGCAGGCCTTGTACCACCTGCATCAACAGGATATGTCCATCTAAAATCTTCCTTTTTTTCTCCATCTTCCATGGTCCAACCGCTTTATCCTTCAAATTAAGTCCATTCCTTATCCTATGATGCAGGCCTTGTATCACCTGCATCAAAGGATATGTCCATCTAAAATCCTTCCTTTTTTTCTCCATCTTCCATGGTCCAAACACTTGATCCTTTAAATTAAGCCCATTCCTTATCCTATGATGCAGGCCTTGTACCACCTGCATCAAAGGATATGTCCATCTAAAATACTTCCTTTTTTTCTCCATCTTCCATGGTCCAACCACTTGATCCTTTAAATTAAGCCCATTCCTTATCCTATGATGCAGGCCTTGTACCACCTGCATCAAAGGATATGTCCATCTAAAATTCCTTCCTTTTTCTCCATCTTCCATGGTCCAAACACTTGATCCTTTAAATTAAGCCCATTCCTTATCCTATGATGCAGGCCTTGTACCATCTGCATCAAAGGATATGTCCATCTAAAATCCTTCCTTTTTTTCTCCATCTTCCATGGTCCAAACACTTGATCCTTTAAATTAAGCCCATTCCTTATCCTATGATGCAGGCCTTGTATCACCTGCATCAAACGATATGTCCATCTAATATCCTTCCTTTTTTTCTCCATCTTCCATGGTCCAACCACTTGATCCTTTAAATTAAGTCCATTCCTTATCCTATGATGCAGGCCTTGTACCACCTGCATCAAAGGATATGTCCATCTAAAATCCTTCCTTTTTTTCTCCATCTTCCATGGTCCAAACACTTGATCCTTTAAATTAAGCCCATTCCTTATCCTATGATGCAGGCCTTGTACCACCTGCATCAAAGGATATGTCCATCTAAAATCCTTCCTTTTTTTCTCCATCTTCCATGGTCCAAACACTTGATCCTTAAATTAAGTCCATTCCTTATCCTATGATGCAGGCCTTGTATCACCTGCATCAAAGGATATGTCCATCTAAAATCCTTCCTTTTTTTCTCCATCTTCCATGGTCCAACCACTTGATCCTTTAAATTAAGTCCATTCCTTATCCTATGATGCAGGCCTTGTATCACCTGCATCAAAGGATATGTCCATCTAAAATCCTTCCTTTTTTTTCTCCATCTTCCATGGTCCAACCACTTGATCCATTAAATTAAGTCCATTCCTTATCCTATGATGCAGGCCTTGTACCACCTGCATCAAAGGATATGTCCATCTAAAATCCTTCCTTTTTTTCTCCATCTTCCATGGTCCAACCACTTGATCCTTTAAATTAAGCCCATTCCTTATCCTATGATGCAGGCCTTGTACCACCTGCATCAAAGGATATGTCCATCTAAAATCTTCCTTTTTTTCTCCATCTTCCATGGTCCAACCGCTTGATCCTTTAAATTAAGCCCATTCCTTATCCTATGATGCAGGCCTTGTACCACCTGCATCAAAGGATATGTCCATCTAAAATCCTTCCTTTTTTTTCTCCATCTTCCATGGTCCAACCACTTGATCCTTTAAATTAAGCCCATTCCTTATCCTATGATGCAGGCCTTGTACCATGTGCATCAAAAGGATATGCCATCTAAAATCCTTCCTTTTTTTCTCCATCTTCCATGGTCCAACCGCTTGATCCTTTAAATTAAGCCCATTCCTTATCCTATGATGCAGGCCTTGTATCACCTGCATCAAAGGATATGTCCATCTAAAAAAACTTCCTTTTTTTCTCCATCTTCCATGGTCCAAACCCTTTATCCTTTAAATTAAGTCCATTCCTTATCCTATGATGCAGGCCTTGTATCACCTGCATCAAAGGATATGTCCATCTAAAATTCCTTTTTTTCTCCATCTTCCATGGTCCAAACACTTGATCCTTTAAATTAAGCCCATTCCTTATCCTATGATGCAGGCCTTGTACCACCTGCATCAAAGGATATGTCCATCTAAAACTTCCTTTTTTTCTCCATCTTCCATGGTCCAACCACTTGATCCTTTAAATTAAGCCCATTCCTTATCCTATGATGCAGGCCTTGTACCACCTGCATCAAAGGATATGTCCATCTAAAAAAACTTCCTTTTTTTTCTCCATCTTCCATGGTCCAACCGCTTGATCCTTTAAATTAAGTCCATTCCTTATCCTATGATGCAGGCCTTGTATCACCTGCATCAAAGGATATGTCCATCTAAAACTTCCTTTTTTTCTCCATCTTCCATGGTCCAACCACTTGATCCTTTAAATTAAGTCCATTCCTTATCCTATGATGCAGGCCTTGTACCACCTGCATCAAAGGATATGTCCATCTAAAAAAACTTCCTTTTTTTTCTCCATCTTCCCTGGTCCAACCACTTGATCCTTTAAATTAAGCCCATTCCTTATCCTAAGATGCAGGCAGTGTACCATCTGCATCAAAGGATATGTCCATCTAAAAAAACTTCCTTTTTTTCTCCATCTTCCATTGTCCAACCGCTTTATCCTTCAAATTAAGTCCATTCCTTATCCTATGATGCAGGCCTTGTATCACCTGCATCAAAGGATATGTCCATCTAAAATCCTTCCTTTTTTTCTCCATCTTCCATGGTCCAAACACTTGATCCTTTAAATTAAGCCCATTCCTTATCCTATGATGCAGGCCTTGTCCCACCTGCATCAAAGGATATGTCCATCTAAAATCCTTCCTTTTTTTCTCCATCTTCCATGGTCCAAACACTTGATCCTTTAAATTAAGCCCATTCCTTATCCTATGATGCAGGCCTTTTACCACCTGCATCAAAGGATATGTCCATCTAAAATCCTTCCTTTTTTTCTCCATCTTCCATGGTCCAAACACTTGATCCTTTAAATTAAGTCCATTCCTTATCCTATGATGCAGGCCTTGTCCCACCTGCATCAAAGGATATGTCCATCTAAAATCCTTCCTTTTTTTCTCCATCGTCCATGGTCCAACAACTTGATCCTTTAAATTAAGTCCATTCCTTATCCTATGATGCAGGCCTTGTACCACCTGCATTAAAGGATTTGTCCATCTAAAATCTTTCCTTTTTTTCTCCATCTTCCATGGTCCAACCACTTGATCCTTTAAATTGAGTCCATTCCTTATCCTATGATGCAGGCCTTGTCCCACCTGCATCAAAGGATATGTCCATCTAAAATCCTTCCTTTTTTTCTCCGTCGTCCATGGTCCAACCACTTCATCCTTTAAATTAAGTCCATTCCTTATCCTATGATGCAGGCCTTGTACCACCTGCATTAAAGGATTTGTCCATCTAAAATCCTTCCTTTTTTTTCCATCTTCCATGGTCCAACCACTTGATCCTCTAAATTAAGTCCATTCCTCATCCTATGATTCAGGCCTTGTACCACCTGCATCAAAGGATATGTCCATCTAAAATCTTTCCTTTTTTTCTCCATCTTCCATGGTCCAAACACTTGATCCTTTAAATTAAGCCCATTCCTTATCCTATGATGCAGGCCTTGTACCACCTGCATCAAAGGATATGTCCATCTAAAATCCTTCCTTTTTTTCTCCATCTTCCATGGTCCAAACACTTGATCCTATAAATTAAGTCCATTCCTTATCCTATGATGCAGGCCTTGTACCACCTGCATCACAGGATATGTCCATCTAAAATCCTTCCTTTTTTTCTCCATCTTCCATGGTCCAACCACTTTATCCTTCAAATTAAGTCCATTCCTTATCCTATGATGCAGGCCTTGTATCACCTGCATCAAAGGATATGTCCATCTAAAATCCTTCCTTTTTTTGTCCATCTTCCATGGTCCAAACACTTGATCCTTTAAATTAAGCCCATTCCTTATCCTATGATGCATGCCTCGTATCATCTGCATCAAAGGATGTGTCCATCTAAACTCCTTCCTTTTTTTCTCCATCTTCCATGGTCCAAACACTTGATCCTTTAAATTAAGCCCATTCCTTATCCTATGATGCAGGCCTTGTACCACCTGCATCAAAGGATATGTCCATCTAAAATTCTTCCTTATTTCTCCATCTTTCATGGTCCAAGCGCTTGATCCTTTCAATTTAGCCCATTCCTTATCCTATGATGCAGGCCTTGTACCACCTGCATCAAAGGATATGTCCATCTGAAATCCTTCCTTTTTTTTCTCCATCTTCCATGGTCCAACCACTCGATCCTTTAAATTAAACCCATTCCTTATCCTATGATGCAGGCCTTGTACCACCTGCATCAAAGGATATGTCCATCTAAAATCCTTCCCTTTTTTTCTCCATCTTCCATGGTCCAACCACTCGATCTTTTAAATTAAACCCATTCCTTATCCTATGATGCAGGCCTTGTATCATCTGCATCAAAGGATATGTCCATCTAAACTACTTCCTTTTTTTCTCCATCTTCCATGGTCCAACCACTCGATCCTTTAAATTAAGTCCATTCCTTATCCTATGATGCAGGCCTTGTACCACCTGCATCAAAGGATATGTCCATCTAAAAAAACTTCCTTTTTTTTCTCCATCTTCCATGGTCCAACCACTTGATCATTCAAATTAAGTCCATTCCTTATCCTATGATGCAGGCCTTGTACCACCTGCATCAAAGGATATGTCCATCTAAAATCCTTCCTTTTTTTCTCCATCTTCCATGGTCCAACCGCTTGATCCTTTAAATTAAGCCCATTCCTTATCCTTTGATGCAGGACTTATATCACCTGCATCAAAGGATATGTCCATCTAAAAAAACTTCCTTTTTTTGTCCATCTTCCATGGTCCAACCGCTTGATCCTTTAAATTAAGTCCATTCCTTATCCTATGATGCAGGCCTTGTACCATCTGCATCAAAGGATATGTCCATCTAAAAAAACTTACTTTTTTTTTCTCCATCTTCCATGGTCCAACCACTTGATCCTTTAAATTAAGCCCATTCCTTATCCTATGATGCAGGCCTTGTACCATCTGCATCAAAGGATATATCCATCTAAAATCCTTCCTTTTTTTTTCTCCATCTTCCATGGTCCAACCGCTTGATCCTTTAAATTAAGCCCATTCCTTATCCTTTGATGCAGGACTTATATCACCTGCATCAAAGGATATGTCCATCTAAAAAAACTTCCTTTTTTTGTCCATCTTCCATGCTCCAACCACCCAATCCTTTAAATTAATTCCATTCCTTATCCTATGATACAGGCCTTGTACCACCTGCATCTAAGGATATGTCCATCTAAAAAAAAATTCCTTTTTTTTCTCTATCTTCCATGGTCCAACCGCTTGATCCTTTAAATTAAGTCCATTCCTTATCCTATGATACAGGCCTTGTACCACCTGCATCTAAGGATATGTCCATCTAAAAAAACTTCCTTTTTTTGTCCATCTTCCATGGTCCAACCACTTGATCCTTTAAATTAATTCCATTCCTTATCCTATGATACAGGCCTTGTACCACCTGCATCTAAGGATATGTCCATCTAAAAAAACTTCCTTTTTTTTCTCCATCTTCCATGGTCCAACCGCTTGATCCTTTAAATTAAGTCCATTCCTTATCCTATGATACAGGCCTTGTACCACCTGCATCAAAGGATATGTCCATCTAAAAAAACTTCCTTTTTTTGTCCATCTTCCATGGTCCAACCACTTGATCCTTTAAATTAAGTCCATTCCTTATCCTATGATACAGGCCTTGTACCACCTGCATCAAAGGATATGTCCATCTAAAAAAACTTCCTTTTTTTTCTCCATCTTCCCTGGTCCAACCACTTGATCCTTTAAATTAAGCCCATTCCTTATCCTAAGATGCAGGCAGTGTACCATCTGCATCAAAGGATATGTCCATCTAAAAAAACTTCCTTTTTTTCTCCATCTTCCATTGTCCAACCGCTTTATCCTTCAAATTAAGTCCATTCCTTATCCTATGATGCAGGCCTTGTATCACCTGCATCAAAGGATATGTCCATCTAAAATCCTTCCTTTTTTTCTCCATCTTCCATGGTCCAAACACTTGATCCTTTAAATTAAGCCCATTCCTTATCCTATGATGCAGGCCTTGTCCCACCTGCATCAAAGGATATGTCCATCTAAAATCCTTCCTTTTTTTCTCCATCTTCCATGGTCCAAACACTTGATCCTTTAAATTAAGCCCATTCCTTATCCTATGATGCAGGCCTTTTACCACCTGCATCAAAGGATATGTCCATCTAAAATCCTTCCTTTTTTTCTCCATCTTCCATGGTCCAAACACTTGATCCTTTAAATTAAGTCCATTCCTTATCCTATGATGCAGGCCTTGTCCCACCTGCATCAAAGGATATGTCCATCTAAAATCCTTCCTTTTTTTCTCCATCGTCCATGGTCCAACAACTTGATCCTTTAAATTAAGTCCATTCCTTATCCTATGATGCAGGCCTTGTACCACCTGCATTAAAGGATTTGTCCATCTAAAATCTTTCCTTTTTTTCTCCATCTTCCATGGTCCAACCACTTGATCCTTTAAATTGAGTCCATTCCTTATCCTATGATGCAGGCCTTGTCCCACCTGCATCAAAGGATATGTCCATCTAAAATCCTTCCTTTTTTTCTCCGTCGTCCATGGTCCAACCACTTCATCCTTTAAATTAAGTCCATTCCTTATCCTATGATGCAGGCCTTGTACCACCTGCATTAAAGGATTTGTCCATCTAAAATCCTTCCTTTTTTTTCCATCTTCCATGGTCCAACCACTTGATCCTCTAAATTAAGTCCATTCCTCATCCTATGATTCAGGCCTTGTACCACCTGCATCAAAGGATATGTCCATCTAAAATCTTTCCTTTTTTTCTCCATCTTCCATGGTCCAAACACTTGATCCTTTAAATTAAGCCCATTCCTTATCCTATGATGCAGGCCTTGTACCACCTGCATCAAAGGATATGTCCATCTAAAATCCTTCCTTTTTTTCTCCATCTTCCATGGTCCAAACACTTGATCCTATAAATTAAGTCCATTCCTTATCCTATGATGCAGGCCTTGTACCACCTGCATCACAGGATATGTCCATCTAAAATCCTTCCTTTTTTTCTCCATCTTCCATGGTCCAACCGCTTTATCCTTCAAATTAAGTCCATTCCTTATCCTATGATGCAGGCCTTGTATCACCTGCATCAAAGGATATGTCCATCTAAAATCCTTCCTTTTTTTGTCCATCTTCCATGGTCCAAACACTTGATCCTTTAAATTAAGCCCATTCCTTATCCTATGATGCATGCCTCGTATCATCTGCATCAAAGGATGTGTCCATCTAAACTCCTTCCTTTTTTTCTCCATCTTCCATGGTCCAAACACTTGATCCTTTAAATTAAGCCCATTCCTTATCCTATGATGCAGGCCTTGTACCACCTGCATCAAAGGATATGTCCATCTAAAATTCTTCCTTATTTCTCCATCTTTCATGGTCCAAGCGCTTGATCCTTTCAATTTAGCCCATTCCTTATCCTATGATGCAGGCCTTGTACCACCTGCATCAAAGGATATGTCCATCTGAAATCCTTCCTTTTTTTTCTCCATCTTCCATGGTCCAACCACTCGATCCTTTAAATTAAACCCATTCCTTATCCTATGATGCAGGCCTTGTACCACCTGCATCAAAGGATATGTCCATCTAAAATCCTTCCCTTTTTTTCTCCATCTTCCATGGTCCAACCACTCGATCTTTTAAATTAAACCCATTCCTTATCCTATGATGCAGGCCTTGTATCATCTGCATCAAAGGATATGTCCATCTAAACTACTTCCTTTTTTTCTCCATCTTCCATGGTCCAACCACTCGATCCTTTAAATTAAGTCCATTCCTTATCCTATGATGCAGGCCTTGTACCACCTGCATCAAAGGATATGTCCATCTAAAAAAACTTCCTTTTTTTTCTCCATCTTCCATGGTCCAACCACTTGATCATTCAAATTAAGTCCATTCCTTATCCTATGATGCAGGCCTTGTACCACCTGCATCAAAGGATATGTCCATCTAAAATCCTTCCTTTTTTTCTCCATCTTCCATGGTCCAACCGCTTGATCCTTTAAATTAAGCCCATTCCTTATCCTTTGATGCAGGACTTATATCACCTGCATCAAAGGATATGTCCATCTAAAAAAACTTCCTTTTTTTGTCCATCTTCCATGGTCCAACCGCTTGATCCTTTAAATTAAGTCCATTCCTTATCCTATGATGCAGGCCTTGTACCATCTGCATCAAAGGATATGTCCATCTAAAAAAACTTACTTTTTTTTTCTCCATCTTCCATGGTCCAACCACTTGATCCTTTAAATTAAGTCCATTCCTTATCCTATGATGCAGGCCTTGTACCATCTGCATCAAAGGATATATCCATCTAAAATCCTTCCTTTTTTTTTCTCCATCTTCCATGGTCCAACCGCTTGATCCTTTAAATTAAGCCCATTCCTTATCCTTTGATGCAGGACTTATATCACCTGCATCAAAGGATATGTCCATCTAAAAAAACTTCCTTTTTTTGTCCATCTTCCATGCTCCAACCACCCAATCCTTTAAATTAATTCCATTCCTTATCCTATGATACAGGCCTTGTACCACCTGCATCTAAGGATATGTCCATCTAAAAAAAAATTCCTTTTTTTTCTCTATCTTCCATGGTCCAACCGCTTGATCCTTTAAATTAAGTCCATTCCTTATCCTATGATACAGGCCTTGTACCACCTGCATCTAAGGATATGTCCATCTAAAAAAACTTCCTTTTTTTGTCCATCTTCCATGGTCCAACCACTTGATCCTTTAAATTAATTCCATTCCTTATCCTATGATACAGGCCTTGTACCACCTGCATCTAAGGATATGTCCATCTAAAAAAACTTCCTTTTTTTTTCTCCATCTTCCATGGTCCAACCGCTTGATCCTTTAAATTAAGTCCATTCCTTATCCTATGATACAGGCCTTGTACCACCTGCATCAAAGGATATGTCCATCTAAAAAAACTTCCTTTTTTTGTCCATCTTCCATGGTCCAACCACTTGATCCTTTAAATTAAGTCCATTCCTTATCCTATGATACAGGCCTTGTACCACCTGCATCAAAGGATATGTCCATCTAAAAAAACTTCCTTTTTTTTCTCCATCTTCCATGGTCCAACCGCTTGATCCTTTAAATTAAGTTCATTCCTTATCCTATGATGCAGGCCTTGTACCACCTGCATCAAAGGATATGTCCATCTAAAAAACTTCCTTTTTTTCTCCATCTTCCATGGTCCAACCGGTTGATCCTTTAAATTAAGTCCATTCCTTATCCTATGATACAGGCCTTGTACCACCTGCATCAAAGGATATGTCCATCTAAAAAAACTTCCTTTTTTTCTCCATCTTCCATGGTCCAACCACTTGATCCTTTAAATTCATTCCATTCCTTATCCTATGATACAGGCCTTGTACCACCTGCATCTAAGGATATGTCCATCTAAAAAAACTTCCTTTTTTTCTCCATCTTCCATGGTCCAACCACTTGATCCTTTAAATTAATTCCATTCCTTATCCTATGATACAGGCCTTGTACCACCTGCATCTAAGGATATGTCCATCTAAAAAAACTTCCTTTTTTTTCTCCATCTTCCATGGTCCAACCACTTGATCCTTTAAATTAATTCCATTCCTTATCCTATGATACAGGCCTTGTACCACCTGCATCTAAGGATATGTCCATCAAAAAAAACTTCCTTTTTTTCTCCATCTTCCATGGTCCAACCACTTGATCCTTTAAATTAAGTCCATTCCTTATCCTATGATGCAGGCCTTGTACCACCTGCATCTAAGGATATGTCCATCTAAAAAAAATTCCTTTTTTTTCTCCATCTTCCATGGTCCAACCGCTTGATCCTTTAAATTAAGTCCATTCCTTATCCTATGATACAGGCCTTGTACCACCTGCATCAAAGGATATGTCCATCTAAAAATAACTTCCTTTTTTTTCTCCATCTTCCATGGTCCAACCACTTGATCCTTTAAATTAAGTCCATTCCTTATCCTATGATATGCAGGCCTTGTACCACCTGCATCTAAAGGATATGTCCATCTAAAAAAACTTCCTTTTTTTTCTCCATCTTCCATGGTCCAACCACTTGATCCTTTAAATTAAGTCCATTCCTTATCCTATGATACAGGCCTTGTACCACCTGCATCAAAGGATATGTCCATCTAAAAAAACTTCCTTTTTTTGTCCATCTTCCATGGTCCAACCACTTGATCCTTTAAATTAAGCCCATTCCTTATCCTATGATACAGGCCTTGTACCACCTGCATCAAAGGATATGTCCATCTAAAAAAACTTCCTTTTTTTTTCTCCATCTTCCATGGTCCAACCGCTTGATCCTTAAATTAAGTCCATTCCTTATCCTATGATACAGGCCTTGTACCACCTGCATCAAAGGATATGTCCATCTAAAAAAACTTCCTTTTTTTGTCCATCTTCCATGGTCCAACCACTTGATCCTTTAAATTAAGTCCATTCCTTATCCTATGATACAGGCCTTGTACCACCTGCATCTAAGGATATGTCCATCTAAAAAAACCTTTTTTTTTTCTCCATCTTCCATGGTCCAACCGCTTGATCCTTTAAATTAAGTCCATTCCTTATCCTATGATGCAGGCCTTGTACCACCTGCATCAAAGGATATGTCCATCTAAAAAAACTTCCTTTTTTTCTCCATCTTCCATGGTCCAACCTTGATCCTTTAAATTAAGTCCATTCCTTATCCTATGATACAGGCCTTGTACCACCTGCATCAAAGGATATGTCCATCTAAAAAAACTTCCTTTTTTTGTCCATCTTCCATGGTCCAACCACTTGATCCTTTAAATTCATTCCATTCCTTATCCTATGATACAGGCCTTGTACCACCTGCATCAAAGGATATGTCCATCTAAAAAAACTTCCTTTTTTTTCTCCATCTTCCATGGTCCAACCACTTGATCCTTTAAATTAATTCCATTCCTTATCCTATGATACAGGCCTTGTACCACCTGCATCTAAGGATATGTCCATCTAAAAAAATTCCTTTTTTTTCTCCATCTTCCATGGTCCAACCAGTTGATCCTTTAAATTAATTCCATTCCTTATCCTATGATACAGGCCTTGTACCACCTGCATCTAAGGATATGTCCATCTAAAAAAACTTCCTTTTTTTCTCCATCTTCCATGGTCCAACCACTTGATCCTTTAAATTAAGTCCATTCCTTATCCTATGATACAGGCCTTGTACCACCTGCATCAAAGGATATGTCCATCTAAAAAAACTTCCTTTTTTTTCTCCATCTTCCATGGTCCAACCACTTGATCCTTTAAATTAATTCCATTCCTTATCCTATGATACAGGCCTTGTACCACCTGCATCTAAGGATATGTCCATCTAAAAAAACTTCCTTTTTTTCTCCATCTTCCATGGTCCAACCACTTGATCCTTTAAATTAATTCCATTCCTTATCCTATGATACAGGCCTTGTACCACCTGCATCTAAGGATATGTCCATCTAAAAAAACTTCCTTTTTTCCTCCATCTTCCATGGTCCAACCACTTGATCCTTTAAATTAAGCCCATTCCTTATCCTATGATGCAGGCCTTGTACCATCTGCATCAAAGGATATGTCCATCTAAAAAAAACTTCCTTTTTTTTCTCATCTTCCATGGTCCAACCGCTTGATCCTTTAAATTAAGTCCATTCCTTATCCTATGATACAGGCCTTGTACCACCTGCATCAAAGGATATGTCCATCTAAAAAAACTTCCTTTTTTTTCTCATCTTCCATGGTCCAACCGCTTGATCCTTTAAATTAAGTCCATTCCTTATCCTATGATGCAGGCCTTGTACCACCTGCATCAAAGGATATGTCCATCTAAAAAAACTTCCTTTTTTTTTCTCCATCTTCCATGGTCCAACCGCTTGATCCTTTAAATTAAGTCCATTCCTTATCCTATGATACAGGCCTTGTACCACCTGCATCAAAGGATATGTCCATCTAAAAAAACTTCCTTTTTTTGTCCATCTTCCATGGTCCAACCACTTGATCCTTTAAATTAAGTCCATTCCTTATCCTATGATACAGGCCTTGTACCACCTGCATCAAAGGATATGTCCATCTAAAAAAACTTCCTTTTTTCTCCATCTTCCATGGTCCAACCACTTGATCCTTTAAATTAAGCCCATTCCTTATCCTATGATGCAGGCCTTGTACCACCTGCATCAAAGGATATGTCCATCTAAAAAAACTTCCTTTTTTTGTCCATCTTCCATGGTCCAACCACTTGATCCTTTAAATTAAGTCCATTCCTTATCCTATGATACAGGCCTTGTACCACCTGCATCTAAGGATATGTCCATCTAAAAAAACTTCCTTTTTTTTCTCCATCTTCCATGGTCCAACCGCTTGATCCTTTAAATTAAGTCCATTCCTTATCCTATGATACAGGCCTTGTACCACCTGCATCAAAGGATATGTCCATCTAAAAAAACTTCCTTTTTTTTCTCCATCTTCCATGGTCCAACCGCTTGATCCTTTAAATTAAGTCCATTCCTTATCCTATGATACAGGCCTTGTACCACCTGCATCAAAGGATATGTCCATCTAAAAAAACTTCCTTTTTTTGTCCATCTTCCATGGTCCAACCACTTGATCCTTTAAATTAATTCCATTCCTTATCCTATGATACAGGCCTTGTACCACCTGCATCTAAGGATATGTCCATCTAAAAAAACTTCCTTTTTTTTCTCCATCTTCCATGGTCCAACCACTTGATCCTTTAAATCAATTCCATTCCTTATCCTATGATACAGGCCTTGTACCACCTGCATCTAAGGATATGTCCATCTAAAAAAACTTCCTTTTTTTCTCCATCTTCCATGGTCCAACCGCTTGATCCTTTAAATTAAATTCATTCCTTATCCTATGATACAGGCCTTGTACCACCTGGCTCTAAGAATATGTCCATCTGAAATCCTTCCTTTTTTCCTCCATCTTCCATGGTCCAACCACTTGATCCTTTAAATTAAGCCCATTCCTTATCCTATGATGCAGGCCTTGTACCATCTGCATCAAAGGATATGTCCATCTAAAATCCTTCCTTATTTTCTCCATCTTCCATGGTCCAAACACTTGATCCTATAAATTAAGCCCATTCCTAATCCTATGATGCAGGCCTTGTACCACCTGCATCAAAGGATATGTCCATCTAAAATCCTTCCTTTTTTTCTCCATCTTCCATGGTCCAAACACTTGATCCTTTAAATTAAGCCCATTCCTTATCCTATGATACAGGCCTTGTACCACCTGCATCAAAGGATAAGTCCATCTAAAAAAACTTCCTTTTTTTTCTCCATCTTCCATGGTCCAACCACTTGATCCTTTAAATTAATTCCATTCCTTATCCTATGATACAGGCCTTGTACAATCTGCATCAAAGGATATGTCCATCTAAAAAAAACTTCCTTTTTTTTCCATCTTCCATGGTCCAAACACTTGATCCTTTAAATTAAGCCCATTCCTTATCCTATGATACAGGCCTTGTACCACCTGCATCAAAGGATATGTCCATCTAAAAAAACTTCCTTTTTTTTCTCCATCTTCCATGGTCCAACCGCTTGATCCTTTAAATTAGGTCCATTCCTTATCCTATGATACAGGCCTTGTACCACCTGCATCAAAGGATATGTCCATCTAAAAAAACTTCCTTTTTTTTCTCCATCTTCCATGGTCCAACCGCTTGATCCTTTAAATTAAGTCCATTCCTTATCCTATGATACAGGCCTTGTACCACCTGCATCTATGGATATGTCCATCTAAAAAAACTTCCTTTTTTTCTCCATCTTCCATGGTCCAACCACTTGATCCTTTAAATTAAGTCCATTCCTTATCCTATGATACAGGCCTTGTACCACCTGCATCTAAGGATATGTCTATCTAAAAAAACTTCCTTTTTTTCTCCATCTTCCATGGTCCAACCGCTTGATCCTTTAAATTAAGTCCATTCCTTATCCTATGATACTGGCCTTTTACCACCTGCATCAAAGGATATGTCCATCTAAAAAAACTTCCTTTTTTTTTCCAACGTCCATGATCCAACCACTTGATCCTTTAAATCAATTCCATTACTTATCCTATGATACAGGCCTTGTACCACCTGCATCTAAGGATATGTCCATCTAAAAAAACTTCCTTTTTTTTCTCCATCTTCCATGGTCCAACCACTTGATCCTTTAAATTAATTCCATTCCTTATCCTATGATACAGGCCTTGTACCACCTGCATCTAAGGATATGTCCATCTAAAAAAACTTCCTTTTTTTTCTCCATCTTCCATGGTCCAACCGCTTGATCCTTTAAATTAAGTCCATTCCTTATCCTATGATACAGGCCTTGTACCACCTGCATCAAAGGATATGTCCATCTAAAAAAACTTCCTTTTTTTGTCCATCTTCCATGGTCCAACCACTTGATCCTTTAAATTAATTCCATTCCTTATCCTATGATACAGGCCTTGTACCACCTGCATCTAAGGATATGTCCATCTAAAAAAACTTCCTTTTTTTTCTCCATCTTCCATGGTCCAACCACTTGATCCTTTAAATCAATTCCATTCCTTATCCTATGATACAGGCCTTGTACCACCTGCATCTAAGGATATGTCCATCTAAAAAAACTTCCTTTTTTTCTCCATCTTCCATGGTCCAACCGCTTGATCCTTTAAATTAAATTCATTCCTTATCCTATGATACAGGCCTTGTACCACCTGGCTCTAAGAATATGTCCATCTGAAATCCTTCCTTTTTTCCTCCATCTTCCATGGTCCAACCACTTGATCCTTTAAATTAAGCCCATTCCTTATCCTATGATGCAGGCCTTGTACCATCTGCATCAAAGGATATGTCCATCTAAAATCCTTCCTTATTTTCTCCATCTTCCATGGTCCAAACACTTGATCCTATAAATTAAGCCCATTCCTAATCCTATGATGCAGGCCTTGTACCACCTGCATCAAAGGATATGTCCATCTAAAATCCTTCCTTTTTTTCTCCATCTTCCATGGTCCAAACACTTGATCCTTTAAATTAAGCCCATTCCTTATCCTATGATACAGGCCTTGTACCACCTGCATCAAAGGATAAGTCCATCTAAAAAAACTTCCTTTTTTTTCCATCTTCCATGGTCCAACCACTTGATCCTTTAAATTAATTCCATTCCTTATCCTATGATACAGGCCTTGTACAATCTGCATCAAAGGATATGTCCATCTAAAAAAACTTCCTTTTTTTTCCATCTTCCATGGTCCAAACACTTGATCCTTTAAATTAAGCCCAATCCTTATCCTATGATACAGGCCTTGTACCACCTGCATCAAAGGATATGTCCATCTAAAAAAACTTCCTTTTTTTCTCCATCTTCCATGGTCCAACCGCTTGATCCTTTAAATTAGGTCCATTCCTTATCCTATGATACAGGCCTTGTACCACCTGCATCAAAGGATATGTCCATCTAAAAAAACTTCCTTTTTTTTCTCCATCTTCCATGGTCCAACCGCTTGATCCTTTAAATTAAGTCCATTCCTTATCCTATGATACAGGCCTTGTACCACCTGCATCTATGGATATGTCCATCTAAAAAAACTTCCTTTTTTTCTCCATCTTCCATGGTCCAACCACTTGATCCTTTAAATTAAGTCCATTCCTTATCCTATGATACAGGCCTTGTACCACCTGCATCTAAGGATATGTCTATCTAAAAAAACTTCCTTTTTTTCTCCATCTTCCATGGTCCAACCGCTTGATCCTTTAAATTAAGTCCATTCCTTATCCTATGATACTGGCCTTTTACCACCTGCATCAAAGGATATGTCCATCTAAAAAAACTTCCTTTTTTTTTCCATCTTCCATGATCCAACCACTTGATCCTTTAAATTAATTCCATTACTTATCCTATGATACAGGCCTTGTACCACCTGCATCTAAGGATATGTCCATCTAAAAAAACTTCCTTTTTTTTCTCCATCTTCCATGGTCCAACCACTTGATCCTTTAAATTAATTCCATTCCTTATCCTATGATACAGGCCTTGTACCACCTGCATCTAAGGATATGTCCATCTAAAAAAACTTCCTTTTTTTTCTCCATCTTCCATGGTCCAACCGCTTGATCCTTTAAATTAATTCCATTCCTTATCCTATGATACATGCCTTGTACCACCTGCATCTAATGATATGTCCATCTAAAAAAACTTCCTTTTTTTTCTCCATCTTCCATGGTCCAACCGCTTGATCCTTTAAATTAAGTCCATTCCTTATCCTATGATACAGGCCTTGTACCACCTGCATCAAAGGATATGTCCATCTAAAAAAACTTCCTTTTTTTTCTCCATCTTCCATGGTCCAACCACTTGATCCTTTAAATTAATTCCATTCCTTATCCTATGATACAGGCCTTGTACCACCTGCATCTAAGGATATGTCCATCTAAAAAAACTTCCTTTTTTTGTCCATCTTCCATGGTCCAACCACTTGATCCTTTAAATTAATTCCATTCCTTATCCTATGATACAGGCCTTGTACCACCTGCATCTAAGGATATGTCCATCTAAAAAAACTTCCTTTTTTTCTTCTCCATCTTCCATGGTCCAACCACTTGATCCTTTAAATTAATTCCATTCCTTATCCTATTATACAGGCCTTGTACCACCTGCATCTAAGGATATGTCCATCTAAAAAAACTTCCTTTTTTTTCTCCATCTTCCATGGTCCAACCGCTTGATCCTTTAAATTAAGTCGATTCCTTATCCTATGATACAGGCCTTGTACCAACTGCATCTAAGGATATGTCCATCTAAAAAAACTTCCTTTTTTTTCTCCATCTTTCATGGTCCAACCGCTTGATCCTTTAAATTAAGTCCATTCCTTATCCTATGATGCAGGCCTTGTACCACCTGCATCAAAGGATATGTCCATCTAAAAAAACTTCCTTTTTTTTCTCCATCTTCCATGGTCCAAACGCTTGATCCTTTAAATTAAGTCCATTCCTTATTCTATAATACAGGCCTTGTACCACCTGCATCAAAGGATATGTCCATCTAAAAAAACTTCCTTTTTTTTCTCTATCTTCCATGGTCCAACCGCTTGATCCTTTAAATTAAGTCCATTCCTTATCCTATGAAACAGGCCTTGTACCACCTGCATCAAAGGATATGTCCATCTAAAAAAACTTCCTTTTTTTTCTCCATCTTCCATGGTCCAAACACTTGATCCTTTAAATTAAGCCCATTCCTTATCCTATGATACAGGCCTTGTACCACCTGCATCAAAGGATATGTCCATCTAAAAAAACTTCCTTTTTTTTCTCCATCTTCCATGGTCCAACCGCTTGATCCTTTAAGTTAAGTCTATTCCTTATCCTATGATACAGGCCTTGTACCACCTGCATCTATGGATATGTCCATCTAAAAAAACCTTTTTTTTTTTTTCCATCTTCCATGGTCCAACCACTTGATCCTTTAAAATAAATTCATTCCTTATCCTATGATACAGGCCTTTTACAACCTGCATCTAAGGATATGTCCATCTAAAATCCTTCCTTTTTTCCTCCATCTTCCATGGTCCAACCACTTGATCCTTTAAATTAAGCCCATTCCTTATCCTATGATGCAGGCCTTGTACCATCTGCATCAAAGGATATGTCCATCTAAAATCCTCCCTTATTTTCTCCATCTTCCATGGTCCAAACACTTGATCCTTTAAATTAAGCCCATTCCTTATCCTATGATGCAGGCCTTGTACCATCTGCATCAAAGGATATGTCCATCTAAAAAAATTTCCTTTTTTTCTCCATCTTCCATGGTCCAAACACTTGATCCTTTAAATTAAGCCCATTCCTTATCCTATGATGCAGGCCTTGTACCATCTGCATCAAAGGATATGTCCATCTAAAAAAACTTCCTTCTTTTTCTCCATCTTCCATGGTCCAACCACTTGATCCTTTAAATTAAGCCCATTCCTTATCCTATGATGCAGGCCTTGTACCACCTGCATCAAAGGATATGTCCATCTAAAAAACTTCTTTTTTTTTTCTCCATCTTCCATGGTCCAAACACTTGATCCTTTAAATTAAGTCCATTCCTTATCCTATGATACAGGCCTTGTACCATCTGCATCAAAGGATATGTCCATCTAAAATCCTTCCTTTTTTTCCTCCATCTTCCATGGTCCAAAGACTTGATCCTTTAAATTAAGCCCATTCCTTATCATATGATGCAGGCCTTGTACCACCTGCATCAAAGGATATGTCTATCTAAAATCCTTCCTTTTTTTCTCCAACTTCCATGGTCCAACCACTTGATCCTTTAAATTAAGCCCATTCCTTATCCTATGATGCAGGCCTTTTATCACCTGCATCAAAGGATATGTCCATCTAAAATCCTTCCTTTTTTTCTCCATCTTCCATGGTCCAACCACTTGATCCTTTAAATTAAGCCCATTCCTTATCTTATGATGCAGGCCTTGTACCATCTGCATCAAAGGATATGTCCATCTAAAATCCTTCCTTTTTTTCTCCATCTTCCATGGTCCAAACACTTGATCCTTTAACCCTGGATAGGTACGGTGGGTCGTTTGTGACCCCGAGCGTCAAAAAAAAACAGGTTTTTCTCACGTGACTCACCCCTGTGACTGAATTTGTGGGTGATCGACCTGCAGGAGGTGTCTCCCCTACACGCTCTAGTAGTGTCCAGATGTGCATTGCTGTAGCTGTACTCCTTCCCCGGTTTCTGAGACGCGTCGGGGCCGTTCGCGTCCGAGTTTACCCTTCTGAGGTAGTTTGCATAATTATCAAAGTTATTACGTATTATGAAATTGTCGTAGAATGGTGCAACTTGTATAGGTTATCAGTTGTGGAAAGTCTTGGTGGATTGTTTGGCTACCATGTGCATGTTTTTTTTTTTAGTTAAAATGTCGTTCATCACCACGAGGACCATTTTACCGCGAGTGCCCCTTTTCCATTTTTTTTCATTTTTTTGCCAAGTCATTTTTCCGTAAGATATTGCCAAATAGTGTCGTAAAACTTTTGCTTGTTTAGTGTTGGAAAGTTTGTCTAGATGATCTGGCTACCCATGCATGACTTTGTTTTTGTCAGATACGACGTAGTTATTGGTATATTGGGTATTTAACTGCGGTTACCAATTTCTGTTTTTTTTTTCAATATTTGTAAAAATTACTACGTAGTAAGGAATTGCCGTATATTATTCATTTTTTTTTTCATGTTTGTGTGTTAGAAAGTGTGCCTTGATGGTTGGGCTAACACGTGCATGTCTTTTTTTTTATCTGAGATGTCGTATATTAGAATGTCGGGCATTTTACCGCGAGTGTCCCTTTTTAATTTTTTTAATTTTTTTGCCAAGTCATTTTTCCGTAAGATATTGCGAAATAGTGTCGTAAAACTTTTGCTTTTTTAATGTTGGAAAGTGTGTCTAGATGATCTGGCTACCCATGAGTGATTTTGTTTTTGTCAGATACGACGTAGTTATTGGTATATTGGGTATTTAACTGCGGTTGCCAATTTCTGTTTTTTTTTCAATATTTGTAAAAATTTACTACGTAGTAAGGAATTGCCGTATATTATTGATTTTTTTTTCATGTTTATGTGTTAGAAAGTGTGCCTTGATGGTTGGGCTAACACGTGCATGTCTTTTTTTTTTATCTGAGATGCCGTATATTAGAATGTTGGGCATTTTTCCGCGAGTGCCCCTTTTTATTTGTTTTGCATTTTTTTGCTTAGTCGTGTTACCGTAAGGAATTGGCAAGTAGTGTCGCAAAACTTATATTTTTATAGTGTTGGAAAGTGTTTCTAGATGATCTGGCTACCCATGCCTATTTTTTTTTTAGCCAGATATGGCGTATATATAAGCATGTGTTCGATTTTCCGGTGATTGCCATTTTTTCGTTTTTTCCCATTTCTTTCAAAATTACTACGTACTAAGGAACTATCACAGAGTAATATTTCATTTATATGTTTATTTGTCGGAAAATATGCCTTGATGGTTTGCCTAGCACGTGGCTGAAATTTTTTTTTTCTGAAATGCCGTATATTAGAATGGCCATTTTTCCACGAGTGACCCTTTTTATTTGTTTTGCATTTTTTTGCTTAGTCATGTTACCGTAAGGAATTGGCAAGTAGTGTCGCAAAACTTATATTTTTATAGTGTTGGAAAGTGTTTCTAGATGATCTGGCTACCCATGCCTATCTTTTTTTTAGCCAGATATGGCGTATATATAGGTATGTGTTCGATTTTCCGGTGATTGCCATTTTTTCGTTTTTTCCCAATTCTTTCAAAATTACTACGTACTAAGGAACTATCACAGAGTAATGATTCCTCTAGATGTTTATTTGTCGGAAAATTTTGTTTACTTTTTTTTTGATTGAATATCATCAAATTTTTTTAGCTAAAATATTGTTTTACATTTTTTTTTCGATTTTATTTCCCTTCAAAAAAATTTTTTTGGGTCAGAATTTTAATTTTATAGTCGTAAAATAATCGACAATTATCCAGCAACCCACCATACAATTTTTATGCATATCCAATAATAATTAGATTAGTAAATAACACCTTGAAATTGACATACCCTTCCTACATTTCAAGTGGCAGATTAGGGAGTCTGAGTCAGTGTGGTTGGCGGCCATTTTGTGGACATATCCGAAGCGTAAGCTGCCCTATCTATATATATTCTTGTTCCCTATAGAATTTGTGATATTTTGGTATATTTTTACCTGCATAAATATCATATTATATATTAAATATATGTATTTTTGTACGAAATTTCCAAGTACTCAAAAAATTACCTTTAGATATGGCCCCTGATATAAATGTAATTTACAAAATAATGAAGATTTTTTTACATATTTCTATTTTAGGATAACATATGTTTATTCCCTAAAAAAATTAGCCACTTCCTATTTCATTTGGGTACCCAAAAAAATTCATGAAATTTGGACAATTTTTTTTGGCCAAAAAAAGTTACCCTTTTTTTCTCATTTCAGATCTTCACCTCCATGGGTCTGACTTCATCCAAAATACATCAAGATGTGTCCTAAACATTCAAGAATCAATTCCTAAAAGGATTTGTGTATATATGTATAAACTTTTTTTTTATGAATTTTTATGTCAGGTCTTTTTTTTTCTACTTAATTTTTTAAAATATTTATAATAAATAGTTTTTCTGCAGATGAGTAGTATTTATCTTTACAGTTGTTTTAAGCATTCATTGAAGTTTTTTTTGGCAAAAGAAAAAAGGAGGTTACTGCAAAAACTGATTTTTCAAGAATTTTTTTTGGCTTCGGGGTCGTTCGCGTCCGAGTATACCCTTAAAGGGGTGTCCGAGGACCGTACCTATCCAGGGTTAAATTAAGCCCATTCCTTATCCTATGATGCAGGCCTTGTACCACCTGCATCAAAGGATATATCCATCTAAAATCCCTCCTTTTTTTCTCCATCTTCCATGGTCCAACCACTTGATCCTTTAAATTAAGCCCATTCCTTATCCTATGATGCAGGCCTTGTACCACCTGCATCAAAGGATATGTCCATCTAAAATCCTTCCTTTTTTTCTCCATCTTCCATGGTCCAACCACTTGATCCTTTAGATTAAGCCCATTCCTTATCCTATGATGCAGGCCTTGTACCACTTGCATCAAAGGATATGTCCATCTAAAATCCTTCCTTTTTTTCTCCATCTTCCATAGTCCAACCACTTGATCCTTTAAATTAAGCCCATTCCTTATCCTATGATGCAGGCCTTGTACCACCTGCATCAAAGGATATGTCCATCTAAAATCCTTCCTTTTTTCTCCATCTTCCATGGTCCAACCACTTGATCCTTTAAATTAAGCCCATTCCTTATCCTATGATGCAGGCCTTGTACCACCTGCATCAAAGGATATGTCCATCTGAAATCCTTCCTTTTTTTCTCCATCTTCCATGGTCCAACCACTTGATCCTTTAAATTAAGCCCATTCCTTATCCTATGATGCAGGCCTTGTACCACCTGCATCAAAGGATATGTCCATCTAAAATCCTTCCTTTTTTTTTCTCCATCTTCCATGGTCCAACCACTCGATCCTTTAAATTAAACCCATTCCTTATCCTATGATGCAGGCCTTGTACCAACTGCATCAAAGGATATGTCCATCTAAAATCCTTCCTTTTTTTTCTCCATCTTCCATGGTCCAACCACTCGATCCTTTAAATTAAACCCATTCCTTATCCTATGATGCAGGCCTTGTACCACCTGCATCAAAGGATATGTCCATCTAAAATCCTTCCTTTTTTTCTCCATCTTCCATGGTCCAACCACTTGATCCTTTAAATTAAGCCCATTCCTTATCCTATGATGCAGGCCTTGTACATTCTGCATCAAAGGATATGGCCATCTAAAAAAACTTCCTTTTTTTTTCTCCATCTTCTATGGTCCTACCACTTGATCCTTTAAATTAAGCCCATTCCTTATCCTATGATGCAGGCCTTGTACCATCTGCATCAAAGGATATGTCCATCTAAAAAACTTCCTTTTTTTCTCCATCTCCCATGGTCCAACCGCTTTATCCTTCAAATTAAGTCCATTCCTTATCCTATGATGCAGGCCTTGTATCACCTGCATCAAAGGATATGTCCATCTAAAATCCTTCCTTTTTTTCTCCATCTTCCATGGTCCAAACACTTCATCCTTTAAATTAAGCCCATTCCTTATCCTATGATGCAGGCCTTGTACCACCTGCATCAAAGGATATGTCCATCTAAAAAAACTTCCTCTTTTTTCTCCATCATCCATGGTCCAACCACTTGATCCTTTAAATTAAGCCCATTCCTTATCCTATGATGCAGGCCTTGTACCATCTGCATCAAAGGATATGTCCATCTAAAAAAACTTCCTTTTTTTCTCCATCTTCCATGGTCCAACCGCTTTATCCTTCAAATTAAGTCCATTCCTTATCCTATGATGCAGGCCTTGTATCACCTGCATCAAAGGATATGTCCATCTAAAATCCTTCCTTTTTTTCTCCATCTTCCATGGTCCAAACAATTGATCCTTTAAATTAAGCCCATTCCTTATCTTATGATGCAGGCCTTGTACCATCTGCATCAAAGGATATGTCCATCTAAAAAAAACTTCCTTTTTTTTTTCTCCATCTTCCATGGTCCAACCGCTTTATCCTTCAAATTAAGTCCATTCCTTATCCTATGATGCAGGCCTTGTATCACCTGCATCAAACGATATGTCCATCTAAAATCCTTCCTTTTTTTCTCCATCTTCCATGGTCCAAACACTTGATCCTTTAAATTAAGCCCATTCCTTATCCTAAGATGCAGGCCTTGTACCACCTGCATCTAAGGATATGTCCATCTAAAATCCTTCCTTTTTTCCTCCATCTTCCATGGTCCAACCACTTGATCCTTTAAATTAAGCCCATTCCTTATCCTATGATGCAGGCCTTGTACCATCTGCATCAAAGGATATGTCCATCTAAAATCCTTCCTTTTTTTCTCCATCTTCCATGGTCCAACCACTTGATCCTTTAAATTAAGCCCATTCCTTATCCTATGATGCAGGCAGTGTACCATCTGCATCAAAGGATATGTCCATCTAAAAAAACTTCCTTTTTTTCTCCATCTCCCATTGTCCAACCGCTTTATCTTTCAAATTAAGTCCATTCCTTATCCTATGATGCAGGCCTTGTATCACCTGCATCAAAGGATATGTCCATCTAAAATCCTTCCTTTTTTTCTCCATCTTCCATGGTCCAAACACTTGATCCTTTAAATTAAGCCCATTCCTTATCCTATGATGCAGGCCTTGTACCATCTGCATCAAAGGATATGTCCATCTAAAAAAACTTCCTTTTTTTTCTCCATCTTCCATGGTCCAACCGCTTTATCCTTCAAATTAAGTCCATTCCTTATCCTATGGTGCAGGCCTTGTATCACCTGCATCAAACGATATTTCCATCTAAAATCCTTCCTTTTTTTCTCCATCTTCCATGGTCCAACCACTTGATCCTTTAAATTAAGTCCATTCCTTATCCTATGATGCAGGCCTTGTCCCACCTGCATCAAAGGATATGTCCATCTAAAATCCTTCCTTTTTTTCTCCATCTTCCATGGTCCAAACACTTGATCCTTTGAATTAAGCCCATTCCTTATCCTATGATGCAGGCCTTGTACCACCTGCATCAAAGGATATGTCCATCTAAAATCCTTCCTTTTTTTCTCCATCTTCCATGGTCCAAACACTTGATCCTTTAACCCTGGATAGGTACGGTCCTCGGACATCCCTTTAAGGGTATACTCGGACGCGAACGACCCCGACGCCAAAAAAAATTCTTGAAAAATCAGTTTTTGCAGTAACCTCCTTTTTTCTTTTGCCAAAAAAAACTTCAATGAATGCTTAAAACAACTGTAAAGATAAATACTACTCATCTGCAGAAAAACTATTTATTATAAATATTTTAAAAAATTAAGTAGAAAAAAAAAAGACCTGACATAAAAATTCATAAAAAAAAAGTTTATACATATATACACAAATCCTTTTAGGAATTGATTCTTGAATGTTTAGGACACATCTTGATGTATTTTGGATGAAGTCAGACCCATGGAGGTGAAGATCTGAAATGAGAAAAAAAGGGTAACTTTTTTTGGCCAAAAAAATTTGTCCAAATTTCATGAATTTTTTTGGGTACCCAAATGAAATAGGAAGTGGCTAATTTTTTTAGGGAATAAACATATGTTATCCTAAAATAGAAATATGTAAAAAAATCTTCATTATTTTGTAAATTACATTTATATCAGGGGCCATATCTAAAGGTAATTTTTTGAGTACTTAGAAATTTCGTAAAAAAATACATATATTTAATATATAATATGATATTTATGCAGGTAAAAATATACCAAAATATCACAAATTCTATAGGGAACAAGAATATATATAGATAGGGCAGCTTACACTTCGGATATGTCCACAAAATGGCCGCCAACCACACTGACTCAGACTCCCTAATCTGCCACTTGAAATGTAGGAAGGGTATGTCAATTTCAAGGTGTTATTTACTAATCTAATTATTATTGGATATGCATAAAAATTGTATGGTGGGTTGCTGGATAATTGTCGATTATTTTACGACTATAAAATTAAAATTCTGACCCAAAAAATTTTTTTTGAAGGGAAATAAAATCGAAAAAAAAAATGTAAAACAATATTTTAGCTAAAAAAACTTGATGATATTCAATCAAAAAAAAAGTAAACAAAATTTTCCGACAAATAAACATCTAGAGGAATCATTACTCTGTGATAGTTCCTTAGTACGTAGTAATTTTGAAAGAAATGGGAAAAAACGAAAAAATGGCAATCACCGGAAAATCGAACACATACCTATATATACGCCATATCTGGCTAAAAAAAAAAGATAGGCATGGGTAGTCAGATCATCTAGAAACACTTTCCAACACTATAAAAATATAAGTTTTGCGACACTACTTGCCAATTCCTTACGGTAACATGACTAAGCAAAAAAATGCAAAACAAATAAAAAGGGGCACTCGCGGAAAAATGGCTAACATTCTAATATACGGCATTTCAGAAAAAAAAAAATTCAGCCACGTGCTAGGCAAACCATCAAGGCACATTTTCCGACAAATAAACATCAAAATGAATAATTACTCTGTGATAGTTCCTTAGTACGTAGTAATTTTGAAAGAAATGGGAAAAAACGAAAAAATGGCAATCACAGGAAAATCGAACACATACCTATATATACGCCATATCTGGCTAAAAAAAGAAGATAGGCATGGGTAGCCAGATCATCTAGAAACACTTTCCAACACTATAAAATTATAAGTTTTGCGACACTACTTGCCAATTCCTTACGGTAACATGACTAAGCAAAAAAATGCAAAACAAATAAAAAGGGGCACTCGTGGAAAAATGGCCATTCTAATATACGGCATTTCAGAAAAAAAAAATTTCAGCCACGTGCTAGGCAAACCATCAAGGCATATTTTCCGACAAATAAACATATAAATGAAATATTACTCTGTGATAGTTCCTTAGTACGTAGTAATTTTGAAAGAAATGGGAAAAAACGAAAAAATGGCAATCACAGGAAAATCGAACACATACTTATATATACGCCATATCTGGCTAAAAAAAAAATAGGCATGGGTAGCCAGATCATCTAGAAACACTTTCCAACACTATAAAAATATAAGTTTTGCGACACTACTTGCCAATTCCTTACGGTAACATGACTAAGCAAAAAAATGCAAAACAAATAAAAAGGGGCACTCGCGGAAAAATGCCCAACATTCTAATATATGGCATCTCAGATAAAAAAAAAGACATGCACGTGTTAGCCCAACCATCAAGGCACACTTTCTAACACATAAACATGAAAAAAAAATCAATAATATACGGCAATTCCTTACTACGTAGTAAATTTTTACAAATATTGAAAAAAAAACAAAAATTGGCAACCGCAGTTAAATACCCAATATACCAATAACTACGTCGTATCTGACAAAAACAAAATCACGCATGGGTAGCCAGATCATCTAGACACACTTTCCAACATTAAAAAAGCAAAAGTTTTACGACACTATTTCGCAATATCTTACGGAAAAATGACTTGGCAAAAAAATGAAAAAAGATGAAAAAGGGACACTCGCGGTAAAATGCCCGACATTCTAATATACGACATCTCAGATAAAAAAAAAGACATGCACGTGTTAGCCCAACCACCAAGGCACACTTTCTAACACATAAACATGAAAAAAAAATGAATAATATACGGCAATTCCTTACTACGTAGTAATTTTTACAAATATTGAAAAAAAACAGAAATTGGTAACCGCAGTTAAATACCCAATATACCAATAACTACGTCGTATCTGACAAAAACAAAGTCATGCATGGGTAGCCAGATCATCTAGACACACTTTCAAACACTAAACAAGCAAAAGTTTTACAACACTATTTGGCAATATCTTACGGAAAAATGACTTGGCAAAAAAATGAAAAAAAATGAAAAAGGGGCACTCGCGGTAAAATGGTCCTCGTGGTGATGAACGACCTTTTAACTAAAAAAAAAAACATGCACATGGTAGCCAAACAATCCACCAAGACTTTCCACAACTGATAACCTATACAAGTTGCACCATTCTACGACAATTTCATAATACGTAATAACTTTGATAATTATGCAAACTACCTTAGAAGGGTAAACTCGGACGCGAACGACCCCGACGCGTCTCAGAAATCGGGGAAGGAGTACAGCTACAGAAATGCACATCTGGACACTACTAGAGCGTGTAGGGGAGACACCTCCTGCAGGTCGATCACCCACAAATTCAGTCACGGGGGTGAGTCACGTGAGAAAAACCTGTTTTTTTTTGACGCTCGGGGTCGCGAACGACCCACCGTACCTATCCAGGGTTAAATTAAGCCCATTCCTTATCCTATGATGCAGGCCTTGTACCACCTGCATCAAAGGATATGTCCATCTAAACTACTTCCTTTTTTTCTCCATCTTCCATGGTCCAAACACTTGATCCTATAAATTAAGTCCATTCCTTATCCTATGATGCAGGCCTTGTACCACCTGCATCACAGGATATGTCCATCTAAAATCCTTCCTTTTTTTCTCCATCTTCCATGGTCCAACCGCTTTATCCTTCAAATTAAGTCCATTCCTTATCCTATGATGCAGGCCTTGTATCACCTGCATCAAAGGATATGTCCATCTAAAATCCTTCCTTTTTTTCTCCATCTTCCATGGTCCAAACACTTGATCCTTTAAATTAAGCCCATTCCTTATCCTATGATGCAGGCCTTGTATCATCTGCATCAAAGGATATGTCCATCTAAACTACTTCCTTTTTTTCTCCATCTTCCATGGTCCAAACACTTGATCCTTTAAATTAAGCCCATTCCTTATTCTATGATGCAGGCCTTGTACCACCTGCATCAAAGGATATGTCCATCTAAAATTCTTCCTTATTTCTCCATCTTCCATGGTCCAACCGCTTGATCCTTCCAATTTAGCCCATTCCTTATCCTATGATGCAGGCCTTGTACCACCTGCATCAAAGGATATGTCCCTCTGAAATCCTTCCTTTTTTTTCTCCATCTTCCATGGTCCAACCACTTGATCCTTTAAATTAAGCCCATTCCTTATCCTATGATGCAGTCCTTGTACCATCTGCATCAAAGGATATGGCCATCTAAAAAAACTTCCTTTTTTTTCTCCATCTTCCATGGTCCTACCACTTGATCCTTTAAATTAAGCCCATTCCTTATCCTATGATGCAGGCCTTGTACCATCTGCATCAAAGGATATGTCCATCTAAAAAAACTTCCTTTTTTTCTCCATCTCCCATGGTCCAACCGCTTTATCCTTCAAATTAAGTCAATTCCTTATCCTATGATGCAGGCCTTGTATCACCTGCATCAAAGGATATGTCCATCTAAAATCCTTCCTTTTTTTCTCCATCTTCCATGGTCCAAACACTTGATCCTTTAAATTAAGCCCATTCCTTATCCTATGATGCAGGCCTTGTACCACCTGCATCAAAGGATATGTCCCTCTGAAATCCTTCCTTTTTTTTCTCCATCTTCCATGGTCCAACCACTTGATCCTTTAAATTAAGCCCATTCCTTATCCTATGATGCAGGCCTTGTACCATCTGCATCAAAGGATATGTCCATCTAAAAAAAACTTCCTTTTTTTCTCCATCTCCCATGGTCCAACCGCTTTATCCTTCAAATTAAGTCCATTCCTTATCCTATGATGCAGGCCTTGTATCACCTGCATCAAAGGATATGTCCATCTAAAATCCTTCCTTTTTTTCTCCATCTTCCATGGTCCAAACACTTGATCCTTTAAATTAAGCCCATTCCTTATCCTATGATGCAGGCCTTGTACCACCTGCATCAAAGGATATGTCCATCTAAAAAAACTTCCTTTTTTTTCTCCATCTTCCCTGGTCCAACCACTTGATCCTTTAAATTAAGCCCATTCCTTATCCTATGATGCAGGCAGTGTACCATCTGCATCAAAGGATATGTCCATCTAAAAAAACTTCCTTTTTTTCTCCATCTCCCATTGTCCAACCGCTTTATCCTTCAAATTGAGTCCATTCCTTATCCTATGATGCAGGCCTTGTATCACCTGCATCAAAGGATATGTCCATCTAAAATCCTTCCTTTTTTTCTCCATCTTCCATGGTCCAAACACTTGATCCTTTAAATTAAGCCCATTCCTTATCCTATGATGCAGGCCTTGTCCCACCTGCATCAAAGGATATGTCCATCTAAAATCCTTCCTTTTTTTCTCCATCTTCCATGGTCCAAACACTTGATCCTTCAAATTAAGCCCATTCCTTATCCTATGATGCAGGCCTTGTACCACCTGCATCAAAGGATATGTCCATCTAAAATCCTTCCTTTTTTTCTCCATCTTCCATGGTCCAAACACTTGATCCTTTAAATTAAGTCCATTCCTTATCCTATGATGCAGGCCTTGTCCCACCTGCATCAAAGGATATGTCCATCTAAAATCCTTCCTTTTTTTCTCAATCGTCCATGGTCCAACAACTTGATCCTTTAAATTAAGTCCATTCCTTATCCTATGATGCAGGCCTTGTACCACCTGCATTAAAGGATTTGTCCATCTAAAATCTTTCCTTTTTTTCTCCATCTTCCATGGTCCAACCACTTGATCCTTTAAATTAAGTCCATTCCTTATCCTATGATGCAGGCCTTGTCCCACCTGCATCAAAGGATATGTCCATCTAAAATCCTTCCTTTTTTTCTCCATCGTCCATGGTCCAACCACTTGATCCTTTAAATTAAGTCCATTCCTTATCCTATGATGCAGGCCTTGTACCACATGCATTAAAGGATTTGTCCATCTAAAATCCTTCCTTTTTTTCTCCATCTTCCATGGTCCAACCACTTGATCCTCTAAATTAAGTCCATTCCTCATCCTATGATGCAGGCCTTGTACCACCTGCATCAAAGGATATGTCCATCTAAAATCCTTCCTTTTATTCTCCATCTTCCATGGTCCAAACACTTGATCCTTTAAATTAAGCCCATTCCTTATCCTATGATGCAGGCCTTGTACCACCTGCATCAAAGGATATGTCCATCTAAAATCCTTCCTTTTTTTCTCCATCTTCCATGGTCCAAACACTTGATCCTATAAATTAAGTCCATTCCTTATCCTATGATGCAGGCCTTGTACCACCTGCATCACAGGATATGTCCATCTAAAATCCTTCCTTTTTTTCTCCATCTTCCATGGTCCAACCGCTTTATCCTTCAAATTAAGTCCATTCCTTATCCTATGATGCAGGCCTTGTATCACCTGCATCAAAGGATATGTCCATCTAAAATCCTTCCTTTTTTTCTCCATCTTCCATGGTCCAAACACTTGATCCTTTAAATTAAGCCCATTCCTTATCCTATGATGCAGGCCTTGTATCATCTGCATCAAAGGATGTGTCCATCTAAACTCCTTCCATTTTTTCTCCATCTTCCATGGTCCAAACACTTGATCCTTTAAATTAAGTCCATTCCTTATCCTATGATGCAGGCCTTGTACCACCTGCATCAAAGGATATGTCCATCTAAAATTCTTCCTTATTTCTCCATCTTCCATGGTCCAACCGCTTGATCCTTTCATTTTAGCCCATTCCTTATCCTATGATGCAGGCCTTGTACCACCTGCATCAAAGGATATGTCCATCTGAAATCCTTCCTTTTTTTTCTCCATCTTCCATGGTCCAACCACTCGATCCTTTAAATTAAACCCATTCCTTATCCTATGATGCAGGCCTTGTACCACCTGCATCAAAGGATATGTCCATCTAAAATCCTTCCCTTTTTTTCTCCATCTTCCATGGTCCAACCACTCGATCCTTTAAATTAAACCCATTCCTTATCCTATGATGCAGGCCTTGTACCATCTGCATCAAAGGATATGTATCTAAACTACTTCCTTTTTTTCTCCATCTTCCATGGTCCAACCACTCGATCCTTTAAATTAAGTCCATTCCTTATCCTATGATGCAGGCCTTGTACCACCTGCATCAAAGGATATGTCCATCTAAAAAAACTTCCTTTTTTTCTCCATCTTCCATGGTCCAACCACTTGATCCTTTAAATTAAGCCCATTCCTTATCCTATGATGCAGGCCTTGTACCACCTGCATCAAAGGATATGTCCATCTAAAATCCTTCCTTTTTTTCTCCATCTTCCATGGTCCAACCACTTGATCCTTTAAATTAAGTCCATTCCTTATCCTATGATGCAGGCCTTGTACCACCTGCATCAAAGGATATGTCCATCTAAAATCCTTCCTTTTTTTCTCCATCTTCCATGGTCCAACCACTTGATCCTTTAAATTAAGTCCATTCCTTATCATATGATGCAGGCCTTGTACCACCTGCATAAAAGATTTGTCCATCTAAAATCCTTCCGTTTTTTCTCCATCTTCCATGGTCCAACCACTTGATCCTCTAAATTAAGTATATTCCTTATCCTATGATGCAGGCCTTGTACCACCTGCATCAAAGGATATGTCCATCTAAAATCCTTCCTTTTTTTTCTCCATCTTCCATGGTCCAACCACTTGATCCTTTAAATTAAACCCATTCCTTATCCTATGATGCAGGCCTTGTACCACCTGCATCAAAGGATATGTCCATCTAAAATCCTTCCTTTTTTTTCTCCATCTTCCATGGTCCAACCACTTGATCCTTTAAATTAAACCCATTCCTTATCCTATGATGCAGGCCTTGTACCACCTGCATCAAAGGATATGTCCATCTAAAAAAACGACCTTTTTTTTCTCCATCTTCCATGGTCCAACCACTTGATCCTTTAAATTAAGCCCATTCCTTATCCTATGATGCAGGCCTTGTACCATCTGCATCAAAGGATATGTCCATCTAAAAAAACTTCCTTTTTTTTCTCCATCTTCCATGGTCCAACCACTTGATCCTTTAAATTAAGCCCATTCCTTATCCTATGATGCAGGCCTTGTACCATCTGCATCTAAGGATATGTCCATCTAAAAAAACTTCCTTTTTTTCTCCATCTCCATGGTCCAACCGCTTTATCCTTCAAATTAAGTCCATTCCTTATCCTATGATGCAGGCCTTGTACCATCTGCATCAAAGGATATGTCCATCTAAAAAAACTTCCTTTTTTTCTCCATCTTCCATTGGTCCAACCGCTTTATCCTTCAAATTAAGTCCATTCCTTATCCTATGATGCAGGCCTTGTAACCTGCATCAAAGGATATGTCCATCTAAAATCCTTCCTTTTTTTCTCCATCTTCCATGGTCCAACCACTTGATCCTTTAAATTAAGCCCATTCCTTATCCTATGATGCAGGCCTTGTACCATCTGCATCAAAGGATATGTCCATCTAAAAAAATCCTTCCTTTTTTTCTCCATCTTCCATGGTCCAACCACTTGATCCTTTCAAATTAAGTCCATTCCTTATCCTATGATGCAGGCCTTGTACCACCTGCATCAAAGGATATGTCCATCTAAAATCCTTCCTTTTTTTCTCCATCTTCCATGGTCCAAACACTTGATCCTTTAAATTAAGCCCATTCCTTATCCTATGATGCAGGCCTTGTACCACCTGCATCAAAGGATATGTCCATCTAAAACTTCCTTTTTTTTTCTCCATCTTCCATGGTCCAACCGCTTATCCTTCAAATTAAGTCCATTCCTTATCCTATGATGCAGGCCTTGTACCACCTGCATCAAAGGATATGTCCATCTAAAATCCTTCCTTTTTTTCTCCATCTTCCATGGTCCAAACACTTGATCCTTTAAATTAAGCCCATTCCTTATCCTATGATGCAGGCCTTGTACCACCTGCATCAAAGGATATGTCCATCTAAAATCCTTCCTTTTTTTCTCCATCTTCCATGGTCCAACCTCTTGATCCTTTAAATTAAGTCCATTCCTTATCCTATGATGCAGGCCTTGTACCACCTGCATCAAAGGATATGTCCATCTAAAATCCTTCCTTTTTTTCTCCATCTTCCATGGTCCAACCACTTGATCCTTTAAATTAAGTCCATTCCTTATCCTATGATGCAGGCCTTGTACCACCTGCATCAAAGGATATGTCCATCTAAAATCCTTCCTTTTTTTCTCCATCTTCCATGGTCCAAACACTTGATCCTTTAAATTAAGCCCATTCCTTATCCTATGATGCAGGCCTTGTACCACCTGCATCAAAGGATATGTCCATCTAAAATCCTTCCTTTTTTTCTCCATCTTCCATGGTCCAAACACTTGATCCTTTAAATTAAGTCCATTCCTTATCCTATGATGCAGGCCTTGTACCACCTGCATCACAAGGATATGTCCATCTAAAATCCTTCCTTTTTTTCTCCATCTTCCATGGTCCAATCGCTTTATCCTTCAAATTAAGTCCATTCCTTATCCTATGATGCAGGCCTTGTATCACCTGCATCAAAGGATATGTCCATCTAAAATCTTTCCTTTTTTTCTCCATCTTCCATGGTCCAAACACTTGATCCTTTAAATTAAGCCCATTCCTTATCCTATGATGCAGGCCTTGTATCATCTGCATCAAAGGATATGTCCATCTAAAATCCTTCCTTTTTTTCTCCATCTTCCATGGTCCAAACACTTGATCCTTTAAATAAGCCCATTCCTTATCCTATGATGCAGGCCTTGTACCACCTGCATCAAAGGATATGTCCATCTAAAATTCTTCCTTATTTCTCCATCTTCCATGGTCCAACCGCTTGATCCTTTCAATTTAGCCCATTCCTTATCCTATGATGCAGGCCTTGTACCACCTGCATCAAAGGATATGTCCATCTAAAATCCTTCCTTTTTTTTCTCCATCTTCCATGGTCCAACCACTCGATCCTTTAAATTAAA
>NC_090734.1:16509275-16516775 GCF_036898095.1 Palaemon carinicauda
CGTCACTGGATGGCACTACCACCCTCCATCCATGACTTCAACAAGGCCCTGCAGCGCATGAAGCCCGGCAAAGCCCCAGGGCCAGACAACATCCCGTTGGAGCTCCTCACTCACGGTGGCCCCGGCTTGAGGAACCGTTTGATGCTCCTTATACTGAAAATATGGGAGACCAAGACCCCCCCCCCCCCAGTGACTTCCGCGATGCAAACATCATTACCATCTTCAAGAAGGGAGACAGGGAGAACTGTAACAACTACCGGGGAATATCATTACTAAGCATCGTGATTCTCCTTGACCGCCTCCTTATTCTCGCAGAAGACGTCCTGCCAGAGTCCCAGTGCGGCTTTCGACCTTCCCGCGGGACCATAGACATGATCTTCTGTGCGCGACAACTACAAGAGAAGAGCCTCGAACAACAACAGCCCATAATGTTCATCTTCTGGGATTTGAAAAAGGCCTTCGACAAAGTACCTCGACCTGCCATGTGGGCTGTCCTCAAAAGATATGGCTGCCCACCCGATTTTGTCAAGCTGGTGCGTGCCCTCCATGACGGAATGGTTGGGAGAGTCTGCCACCAGAACTCTCTTTCAGACCCATTCCCCATCAACGGCGGCCTGAAGCAGGGCTGTGTTCTGGCCCCGACGTGTTTCTCGCTATACACCGCAGCAATGCTCAACGAGATTCCCCCAGACACACCCTCAGTCGACCTACGTTTCCGCATGGATGGAGGCGCTTTCAACCTCGCTAGACTCCGCGCCAGAACCAAGACCACCTTATGTGCAGTGCGAGAACTGCAGTATGCTGACGACAATGCCACCCCAGGTCAGACGGCAGAGGACCTGCAGTCGTTAGCTGATGCATACAACTCTGCCTACGAACGTTTTGGGATGCAAGTCAACTCAGACAAAACCAAGACCCTCGTCCAGCATCCACCAGGACTGATGCTCCCCAACTTCAATACCACAGTGAATGACCAACCGTTAGAACAGGTGGACCAGTTCTCCTACCTAGGGAGCATCCTAACATCAGCTCCCACAAGCAAAAAGGACGTGGAGAACAGGATCAGGGCAGCCTACTCCGCCTTTGGCCGACTCAACTGCCGCGTATTTAACAACCACGCACTGACAATGACCACCAAAATAATGGTGTTCAGGGCAGTAGTCCTCTCTACGCTCCTGTATGCATGTGAAACATGGACGCTATATAGAAACGATATTAAAATCCTAGAACGCTTCCAACAAATGAAACTGAGGCAGATCTTGAAAATCCCCTGGGAGAGCCACACCACCAACATCGAAGTCTTAGAACGTGCCTCGCTGACCAGCGTGGAGGCCACCATCATCCACCACCGCCTCCGCTGGATAGGACACGTGCATAGGATGGATCCATCTAGGCTCCCAAAGAAAATATTCTACGGAGAACTGACCCAGGGCACCAGACCACGAGGAGCCCCGAAAATGCGATATAAAGATCAACTAAAGCGCACCCTGGCTCTAACTGACATCGATCCTTCCTCATGGGAAGAAACAGCCAGGGACAGGAAAACCTGGAGGAGTACAGTACACCATGGCACCGTGGACTTCGAGGAGAGGAGGAGACAAAATGAGGAGGCTAGGAGGAGATGAAGGAGAGAGCGATTAGAACAGCCCCGCCCACCACCCACCCTCCCTTGTGAACACTGTCCGCGACTCTTCCACCACAGACTAGGACTTAACAGCCAAATCAGGCATAAGCACCCACCCCACAGATAGAAGGCTGATGGCTAACGACAGAACCCAATACTCGGACACGAGTGGGCGCCGACGACGACATATACCAAGGCACTTCCCCCAATTTTAGGGAGTACCCGACATCAAACAAATGAAACAAAAAAGGGGACGTCTCCTCTCTAGGTTCCTCCCAGCCTGACAAGGGACTCAACCGAGTTCGACTGGTACTGCTAGGGTTGCACAGCCCACCCTCCCACATTATCCACCACAGATGAAACTTCATAATGCTGACTCCCCTATTGCCGCTACCTCTGCGGTCATCCAAGGCATCGGAGGAAGCAGCAGGGCCTACCGGAACTGCGTCACAATCGTTCGCCATTCATTCCTATTTCTAGCACGCTCTCTTGCCTCTCTCACATTTATCCTCCTATCACCCTTCACTCCATCCATCCACCCAAACCTTGGCCTTCCTCTTGTACTTCTCCTATCAACTCTTGCATTCATCACCTTCTTTAGCAGACAGCCACACATATATATATATATATATATATATATATATATATATATATATATATATATATATATATATATATATATATATATATATATATATATATACATGTATATATCTTCAATGAGTATCAGTATTTAAGGTTATTTATAGATCGTGGTTATGTCATGATGTGAGATAGTAAACGTTAATTAAGTTTATTCTCTTTATGTATTAAATTCATTTGTCTAATAAAACCTGATTTTCTGTTATGTCTAAGGTTACTCTGTGACATCATTCCATAACATTGAATCAATCAGATAGCTTTTTCTTTCAATCTTTCTTTCTTGTTTTAAGCTTCATTTCGGTAAGGGATTTCGCCATTCTCTTCCCAACCCTTTAAGTAACAAAACAAAAGAAGAAATAAAAACAAATAAATGAATAATAAGAAAAAAAGTTAAATCAATGTCTATTGATTTTTTTTCTAATGGTAAAAACTACAACCTCGCCATCCTTGTAAACTAAGGATGGGGACTTTGGTGGGAGCTTATAGGTCTAGCTGATGAGTCATCAGCAGCCATTGCCTGGCTCTCCCTGTCCCTGTCAGCTCGGGCGCTGATCATATTTGTATATGGTCATTCTCTAGGGCATTGTCGTGCTTGCAAGGACAATGTCACTTTACCTTGCGTCTGCCATTCATGGTCGGCCTTTAACCCTTTAAAACCTTTAGAGGTTTACCTCTCCATTCCAAAGGAAATTAAGAATTGAACATTGATTTTTTAAAGAGTAAGATGAAGACGTTGATAAAGCTCACGTATCCAAAGCTTCGATTCTTTCAGCCTTTGGAAGACGATGTCCTTTACACGTAATATTTTGTAGTTGTTTACGCGACCCGTCAATATGACGGCTAAATATTTAGACATGCGCACATACATATTTAACCCCCCCCCCCTTACCAAAATATGTTACAGGGTACCCCTCTCAAAAGGTTATGACGACTTATGCTCCCCCTACACGAGGGATGGGGAGGGGGCTTCTTTATTTATTTATTTATTTTAATTTAGTTTTAATTGGTTTATCTACTTATGAACACTTCCATGCGGTATCAACAGGGAAAAATAGCCCAGTGAGGAAAGGAAATAAGGATATGAATAAACTACAAGAGAAGTAATGAACAATTAAAATGAAGCATTTTAAGAACACTAACAGCTTGAAAATAGATTTTTCATATATAAACTATAGAAAGATAATTGTCTCAGCCTGTTCAATATAAAAACATTCCCTGCAAGTTTGAACTTTAGAAGATGTTGTAGGTCTTAAAAATAAAAAAGTCGAGATTAACTTGCGTAAATTCTACGGTGTTATGGCGATTCATTTCATTATGCACTTCCCGTCATCCTCATTATTATCTTCAGTATTTGGGAAGAATTCTGGTAAAATACGAAAATTTAAGGGAAAATAAAATAACATATAGTAATTAGATTTATACAGTATTCATCCTTATTGACTGATCATGTAGTTAAATTGAATTATATAAGTAACTGAAAGCATAAAATACTAATTTTTGATTTCTCAGAATTGTTAACACGTTTTATGCTGAGCGGATGTTTTGTCAAGGCATGACACAGAGAGAGAGAGAGAGAGAGAGAGAGAGAGAGAGAGAGAAAGAGAGAGAGAGAGAAGAGAGAGAGAGAGAGAGAGAGAGAGAGAGAGAGAGAGAGAGAGAGAGACCCTTTTTGTCCATCAATCTTGAGTTGAAAAGAAATAAATATACATGATGTACGGTATATTGTTTGATAAAACTCACTGGAATAAAACTAGGAATAGGCCGTGCTGACATAAGACCGAAAATTACCGAAATTTATCTACCTTGAGAATAATAATAGCTAAATCAACAGCCATTGCCTGTTCCTCCCTGGTCTCTGCTTGACGGGGAGGGTGGTGCATAGTCAGTCTCTCGGGTATTGTCCTGTCCTCTTCTTCTGCCATTTATGAGCGACCTTTTAACCTTTTAACCTTTAAACCTCAAAAAGTCTTTTTAGTATATTTCTCTTAAGAGACATTTTGGACGCACGGATAAGGGGAATAAAAGGAAAAGGTAGTCCTATAAGGACTTCAAGTGAAGTAAGTACATTTCTCTATACTATGATAACGATAGAGAGTGGCTTTCCTCTATATTATTCCATGTCAGATTTCATAGATATATATGAAGTGAAAATAAAGAGAGTAAAAAGTACCAAAATTTGAGTAGACTGAGGTGGTATGGTCATGTCATGAGAAAAGATGAACAGTATATTGGGAGGAGGGTGATGGAAATGGAGGTACAGGGAACGAGAATGAGAGGGAGACCAAAACGAAGGTGGATGGACTGTATCAAGGATGACTTTCGAACAAAGGGATTAACCGTGATGAAGTGTGGGACAGAGGTAGATGGAGAATGCTTGCCAGAAACATCGACCCCACATAAAAGTGCGGAAAGATGCAGACAAAGAAGAAGAAGAAGAAGAAGAAGAAGAAGAAGTTGTACCAATTACTGTACTTGATACCCCGTAATGTACCAAATGTGGTACACAAGTACCAAAAACGTAACCATATAGGCCTAGTCCTGATTGCCCAATCCTCTTGAACTAATCAGGCAAGTCCGTAGTGTGTGTGGGCATTTATCAGAGGACAGGAGAGCCGCTCCAGTCCTGCAGGACAAACGTATGGCCAGTCCTCTGCGTGTATGGCCGGCTTTGGAGACCATAAGGTGTGCTCACTTTTTATCATTCGATTTTATCACAATTCCATCTCCCTTTCTTTCTTCCGTCTTGTTTATCATATTCTTATCTCTTCTACTTCTGCCTCCCCCCCCCCAACAGTTAAATCTCGGGGCTGAATGACCTTCCCGGCCCCAATGCCAAGTCTTATGACTTAAATTCTTTTAATCCAATTCCAATAGCAATGAAAGGATACTATAATTATCCTACACGTTTGTTATACACTGGACAATCCATGCTGGAAAATATTATCTGGCAATTAAAAGTAAGTTGATGGATCTTATGGCAAATGAATCACAGAAAGCTGCCTCATAAATATGTACAGTTTCAAAGACAAACATATTTCCGAAAATGACAAATTCCTTCACATACCGACAATGGGATTCATATCGGAATCCTTGATTAGTCTCTGCCCCAAAAAAAGTAATCCTTCTTTCGCTAAAGCCTGATTCCGTTCTGTAATCCTTCAGCTGAGGGATTACTTGGGGATTTGGAGCAGTTTTGCATTAGGGGGATTTCATGCAGACATCCAGTGTATGATGATGCAGACTATTTCATTACACAATGGAATCACCCATGATTCAGAATGACTACGACATGACGTTGCTTCAATCTAAAAGTTTGTCATTTTAATTCGAATAGTCGTGATTTTTCTTTAACAAGCCTCAATTCAGTAATATATTGTAGAAGTTTTAAGGCTTAGTTCTGCATGGTATTTGTAGAAGTTTCGAATTTTAATTGTACAGTTCCCTCCAGGAATTTCGAGACACAGCATATGACTATATAAGATACACGCACTAGGAGTATTATGGTAATACTGTAAGTGGGCGTTTCCATTTATATGGGGTTATTTTGTTTTGTTACAACGAACTGGATTGGCTGTAGGTATTTCTCGATGAGAGTTTGTTGTCTGAATTTTTTCTATTTGATTCATCACAAAGAATGAGATATGTTCAAATGATAAAGTTGAATTCAAAGAACATTACTAATATTATGAACTTCACTGGTAAATATGATTTAGTAAAAGCAGGATAAAGAAGCAGTCTTGTTCAAATCGCAGTGATTCCTAATTATCGCACATCACCAACGTTGCCTTCGCATAGGGCGATCGTCTGCTGGAGCCTGGAAAACAACAACACGTTTCGTGTATAATATTTCATTAACAGTATCTGTCCTAAATATAAACATCTTAATGAAGATACAATAATGTCTTATGATACAATGCTTGGTTTGTCTTCAGACTCCAATATGAGAAGAGCCAGTTTTGAAGGGACACTAAGTTCTCGAGATGAGTGTTGGTGAAGAAAATATTTTATGCAAACTCAACGTTCTCTAGAATTCTAAACTTAAGCTAAAAAAAAAAAAATGAGCAACGTTAACGTTGTTTCCAAGGAAAAATCAAGCGTTATAGATGTTTATATGGTCCATTACTGACGTATTGAGAGAATGGCTCTTTTCCACAATTAACACAAGTGTTTCTGTAACCCTTAAAACGATACACTCACGCCCAGTTAGAAGGCTCCTACTCAGTAAGCTCTCTCTCTCTCTCTCTCTCTCTCTCTCTCTCTCTCTCTCTCTCTCTCTCTCTCTCTCTCTATATATATATATATATATATATATATATATATATGTATATATGTATATACAGTATATATATATATATATATATATATATATATATATATATATATATATATATAAATATATATATATATACTGTATATATTTACACACACACACACACATATATATATATATATATATATATATATATATATATACATATATATATATATATATATAAATATATATATATGTATATATATATATATATATATATATATATATATATATAAAATAAAAAGGAGGACGAATAGTCTGGACAACATCTTTCAATTTATTGGTGCCGACGTTTCAGGACTCATCCCATTATCAAGGCTAAAATGGACATATAAAACATTATAAGCAAAACTCAGTAAAAATATATAAAATACAAAAAAAGACAGTCAAAATTAAAATTGAAATTATAAACACAGTTACAAGTAAAATATGGAGATAAAAATATTAACTAAGAGAAAAGTATCTTAAAATTAAATATACAAAAATCAAAATTGTCTAAGGAGACCAACCTGTCTGGAACAGACTAGAGTACTGAGTGACTATCTGAAGGATAGTACTCAGGAGGAAAATTCTAAATTTGCCAGCTTAAGCGATGTGGAGGGGCACAGAGGATAATTGGCTGTTTAGTTTAGGAGCCTTTTCTTTAATCATTAATGATTCCAATACTAGTAGAGAGGAGTTATTTGGCGCTTGAGCTATGATTTCAAAGTTTTTATATGCAATGTTGGTCTTGCATTTACTTGCATGTTCTCTGATGGTTGAGAATTCTTTGGCTTTGAGCGCACATCCAGTTCTATGACTCACTCCCCGATGCGCATCTATGCGAACTTTCAGCAATCTTTTTGTGGAACCAACATAATTTCCGAGATTACATCTCGGACAAGTAAACATATAGACCACTGAAGAACGCATTAGGTCGGGG
>NC_090734.1:16524275-16534275 GCF_036898095.1 Palaemon carinicauda
TAGAATATTTCCTGTGAAACAAAAAATGTACAATATATGTAGTTGAAAACTCATTACGTTTAATGAGTCGCATTAAACCAGCGGGAACTCATTTTTATCATTGGTATAGTCAGAGTGAACTCTTTTTTTTTTTTTTTTTATCGCAGACTACAGCAGTTGAATAGACGACTTTTTATCATTTGCTTTGGGTAACAACAGCAAATTCATTATGCGTCGATCGGATTATAATCGACCTCATTCGATCTTTGGCTCCTAATAACTTCGACCTTTTTTCCCTCTGTTTAATCACATAGTCATAAATAGATTAGTTTTGGCGTAGATACGAGAGTTCTCGGAACATTTGAAAATGCTTATTAGTTTTGGTTTTTTTCTATTCGATGGTTTTGTATTCGAAAATTTGATAGGTTTTTTATGCTGTTTCGGAAAGTTCTCTTTTAAATCAAAGTAATTGGATTTTTTTTTTTTTTTTTGGTGGGGGGGGGGTGGTTCGAGAATTTTCTTTTTGGGAAATTTAAATGGTTTCAAGTAATGATTTGTATTTTTAAATTTTTTCTCTTTCATCACAGTTTATTTTTTTTCAGCAGAGTTTTCTTTTTTTTTATTAATAGTTTCTCCTGAATTTTCATATTAACATTTTTTTTTCCTTTAAAGTAATAATGATTTCCATATACCTGTCAGCGGAAACGAAAGGCTTCATCTCTCTCTCTCTCTCTCTCTCTCTCTCTCTCTCTCTCTCTCTCTCTCTGTATATATATATATATATATATATATATATATATATATAATATATATATATATATATGTGTGTGTGTGTGTGTGTTATACGTGTGTGTATTTATGCATATGCATTTAATATATGTTGCGTGTATATATATATATATATATATATATATATATATATATATATATATATATATATATATATATATATATATATATATATATATGGGTGTTATTGTGTTATTTGATAGTTATATTAAGGATTTTGCTTTATATTCGTTTACTTTATTTGTTTTTTAAGATATATGTATGCATGTATATATATATATATATATATATATATATATATATATAATATATATATATATATATATACAGAGTGAAATAAATGTAATTAAAAACCGCTTCGTCTCTCTCTCTCTCTCTCTCTCTCTCTCTCTCTCTCTCTCTCTCTCTCTCTCTCTCTCGCTATATATATATATATATATATATATGTATGTATGTATGTGTGTGAATATGTAATATATAAGAATATATACACACACACACACACACACACACATATATATATATATATATATATATATATATATATATATATATATATATATACATACATACATACATACATACGTACACAGAAATTCCAATGAAAAAAATCCCTCCATATTTCATATCAGTTTTCCCTCTTTACTAATAAACTCATTCAGGTCAATGATTTCATCCTAAAAACATTGTGGATCTCCACCGGGTATCATTCATGTTCTCTTCCGTCTGTGAATGCAAGTAGTCTCTACTTCTTTTCTCTTATTCTTTCTTCCAGTTCCTTTTCCTTTCTCCCCTTCCCCTCTTCATCATTCATTTGTTGCTATAATTTTATTCACTCTTTTATTCTCTTTCCTTTTTCACTCTTTGTTCTTCGCTTTTTGATTCTTCCCAATGGGAAAGGCTTTGCTCGAAGCTGTTCATGTAGTTAAAGATGTTATCCTGTATAGTACCGTTTCCTGCTCTCTCTCTCTCTCTCTCTCTCTCTCCTCTCTCTCTCTCTCTCTCTCTCTCTCTCTCTCTCGCTTTGTCTTTATAGTGTTTAAGAGTTATTTCATTGGTTCGTCTGTTATGTCGTTGGATAACTTATTATTGGTTAGTCTCAAGACATAACTAAATGACCTCTCTCTCTCTCTCTCTCTCTCTCTCTCTCTCTCTCTCTCTCTCTCTCTCTCTCTCTCTCTCTCTCTCTCTCTCTCTCTCTCTCTCTCTCATGGTTTGCAATTTGTATTTCACTGTTATGACGCCAGATAACTTATAAACAATCATTAATTATTGGTTAGTCTCAAAAGAGAACTAAACTCTCTCTCTCTCTCTCTCTCTCTCTCTCTCTCTCTCTCTCTCTCTCTCTCTCTCTCTCTCTCTCTCTCTCTCTGGTTTGGAATATGTATTTCAATGGTTAGTCTCTTATGGCGCTAGAAAAATTATAATTAATTGTTCATTATTGGTTAGTCTCTAAAGAGAACTCTCTCTCTCTCTCTCTCTCTCTCTCTCTCTCTCCTATTATTTATCAAAAATACTCTTAATTTTCAAAGTGTATTCTCTTTAATTTCCCGAATTTCCTGTTTTCCTTCAATGCAATTTGGGCTGTTTTTGTCGGACACCAAATTCATGACCCTTCTTCAGTCAACCTAGTTTGAGTCTTAGGATTTTTGAATGGTAACAAAATAATAACAAAATAAAAGCTAAAGTTTTTAGTAATAAATCTAATAATTAAGGCTTTTATTTTTACTACAGCTAAGGTCTTTAATGGTAACAATAAGCAAGGCCTTTACAGATGGCTGAAAGCTAAGGGCTTTTATTACTAATGGCGGTTTGTGGTGGCCTATTGGAAACGTCCCTGCCTGGCGTTCTGCTGGACGCGAGATCGAGTCATCCTTAAACTCTATAGTTTCTTGTAGTGTCTCCAATCTCATCATCCTTGTGAGCTAAGGATGGGGGTTTTAGGGATGTCTCTAAGTCTACCTGCCGAGTCATGAGCAGCCATTGCCTTACCCTCCCTGGTCCCATACTCAATTTTTTTTAATGAGGCGTTTTAGCTCGAAAAAAATTTCCTGCTATCTGATTGGTTAGAATTATCTTGCCCAGCCAATTAGCGAGCAAGAAACTTTTCCGAGCTAAAAGGGCACCCCTGAAAGCCGATGCAAATCTGCCTCGCTAAAAAGAATTGCCTATAGCTTTGGTGGGGGTGGGGGCTGCATTGATCATATGCATATATGGTCGATTTATAGGGCATTGTACCTTGCTTCTACCATTCATGAGCAGCCTTTAAACCAATGACCCGGTAAAATAACGAATAAAAAACTCTATTAATAGATTTTTAACACCAAGTCATTTTTTCTGATCCTCTCAGCCCACTCAATTTATCACAATTAATTTAACAACACATAAAAAGATTTTCCTCCACACACCTATATGAAGTTCCAGTCACCTTGTTTTCTCCAAAGCCAAATAAGAACAGCCAATCCAGAGATCTGGAAACCCATTCATTATGGAATTCCAGGGCATTGTTCCTTGCCTTTGCCATTCATGAGTGGCCTTTAAAACCCTTTAAGATTAGTGTTCACAAACAGCTAAAGGCCTTTTATGATGCTGACAAAGGCCTTTTAATACGACGGGAAACAGGGGCCTCTTTGACCCCCCCCCCCCCCCCCCTACCGAAAAGAGATGGGTCTGCCCCCATCTTTTCCTCTACGATGCCTCATTTCGTAACTACTCTTGGTTTAAATTAGTATCCGAGACCGACAACTGGTTCTTTTCTTACTCATCAAGAAAACGTTTTCTTTGTTTTTTATTGAGGAGTTGGAAGACATCGGCCGAGGTGAAAAAAAAAATAAACAAAACTTACGATTAAGCAGCTCTTCTAAGAGAAGGACACCATTGTTCTCCAGTCTTGGGTGGTGACATAGCCTCTGTACTATGGTTTTTCACTGTCTTGGGTTAGAGTTCTCTTGCTTGAGGGTACACTTGGGCACACTATTCTATCCTACTTCTCTTCCTCTTGTTTTGTTAAAGTTTTTAAAGCTTATATAGAAAATATTTATTTTAATGTTATTGCTGTTCTGAAAATATTTACTTTTTCCTTGTTTCCTTTCCTCACTGGGCTATTTTCTCTGTTGGAGCCCCTGGGCTTACAACATCCTGCTTTTCATACTATGGTTGCAGCTCAGCAGATGATAACAACAACAACAACAACAACAACTGTAATAATAATAACAATAATAATAATAATAATAATAATAATAATAATAATAATAATGGGTTTGTTGTGGCTGGTAGAATTAAGCCATTGACATGGTGATGGTAATTCCTCGCCAGAAGGGATGTCCAAATTGCCAAACCTCAGACATGCCCAAGACATACTAGAGGCCTTTATCCTGTTGTAGACTAGAAACGGCTACATTTGTTGGTATATATATATATATATATATATGTATATATATATATATTATACAGTATATGTGTATGTATGTATGTGTGTATATATATATATATATATATATGTATATACACATTTATATACATACACACATATGTATATATATGTAATCAATATATATATATATATATATACGTGTTCGCTTCTTTCTTGTTTCTCCATAAGACCTCCCTTTTCCTTCTATGGCATTTCCAGTATCTCTCGTTTCCTTCCCTTTTCATTCTCTATCTCCATTTTTATCCTCTCATTTGCTTTTACAACCTTTTTTTCTCTTGTTTCCTTTCTTGCAGTCTCTCCCATTTTCTTATATTTGTTTCTATTTTATTTCCCCTTTAACTGGTTTCTTTCTTTCTTATCCCCTTTTCTTCCTTGTAGACTTCTCTCTCTCTCTCTCTCTCTCTCTCTCTCTCTCTCTCTCTCTCTCTCTAACCCAAGACTTACGTTCCTGAATTATACCAGAAAGGGTTTCTTTTATGGTTGAATTTTGATTATGGTTATAGAGATTGTAGTAAATCGTGAAGAAGTTCCTTCAAGGCTAATTATCCTTTGAAGTACTGCCCACTTCTCCCTTATCTCTTATCGAAACTTCCTTAAAGAAATCCTCAATTCTTTATCAAGGCTAACGTATCCAATCAAGTTCTTTAATTACCATATCCCCTTCAAAGTACTCCTTTATTGCTCTCCAACCGCAGAGGAAAAGAAGTGTTCAAGATAGAATAAAACGCTGATAGAGTTTGGGTCTTATAAAGGATAAAGCGTTCAAAAATGGTGAACTAACAGAGGATACCACAAGAATATTACGCGTTGGACCATAACTCTTCTCTCTCTCTCTCTCTCTCTCTCTCTCTCGCTCTCTCTCTCTCTCTCTTAAAGAATTTGAATTATGGCTACAGTTGGAAGTTCTAGACTTAACTGTTTTTTTTTAATAGCAATAAAACAATGGTGCTCTCTCTCTCTCTCTCTCTCTCTCTCTCTCTCTCTCTCTCTCTCTTAAAGAATTCGAATTATGGCTACGGTTGGAAGCTCTAGACTTAACTGTTTTTTTTTAATTAGCAATAAATCAATTGGTGATTTCTCTCTCTCTCTCTCTCTCTCTCTCTCTCTCTCTCTCTCTCTCTCTCATCAGAAGATACTCTATCTAATTGAATCCCATTAGAATAATCTTTTCTAGATAGATTTAAAAAAAAAAAACTAACTCCAATCTCCAATCCTGTGAAGCATTCTTTCTTTCTAACTCCAAATTCCTAGACTTTTTCTCTCCTATTTTGGTGTATTGGATTTCCGGAAATATTAAATATGAACCCACGTGACTTTGGTATTTATTTATGTACCAAATGATCTTATTTTTTATCTTATCATTTTTCATTAATGTTCATAAATATTTTTAGGTGTTGTTATTCTTGGCCATCTGTTTCTGACAAACTTTGGCTTCTTGTGAAAGGTCATTTAGGATATCTATTATGATTTTTCTTTTAGGAGTTACATCAAGAGGTTTATATCTTCCAGGAATAGGGCTAATCTCTCTCTCTCTCTCTCTCCTCTCTCTCTCTCTCTCTCTCTCAGAAGAGAGAGCCAAATAGGCTTTTTCTATGTAAGAAACGTAAGATATACCTCCTCTCTCTCTCTCTCTCTCTCTCTCTCTCTCTCTCTCTCTCTAGGAAGAGAGAGCCAAATAGGCTTTTTCTATGTAAGAAACGTAAATTATACCTCCTCTCTCTCTCTCTCTCTCTCTCTCTCTCTCTCTCAGAAGAGAGAGCCAAGTAGGCTTTTTCTATGTAAGAAACGTAAATTATACCTCCTCTCTCTCTCTCTCTCTCTCTCTCTCTCTCTCTCTCTCAGAAGAGAGAGCCAAGTAGGCTTTTTCTATGTAAGAAACGTAAATTATACCTCCTCTCTCTCTCTCTCTCTCTCTCTCTCTCTCTCTCTCTCTCAAGAGATAGCCATATAGGCTTTTTCTATTTAAGAAACGTAAGTTATACCTCTCTCTCTCTCTCTCTCTCTCTCTCTCGAGAGAGAGAGAGAGAGAGAGAGAGAGAGAGTGCCATACAGGCATTTTCTATGTAATAAACTTAAGTAAGATATACCTCTCTCTCTCTCTCTCTCTCTCTCTCTCTCTCTCATCAGAAGAGAGCCTAATTTGTTTTTTCTATGTAAAAAGGTAAGTAAGATATACCCCTCTCTCTCTCTCTCTCTCTCTCTCTCTCTCTCTCTCTCATATCAGAAGAGAGCCTAATTTGTTTTTTCTATGTAAAAACTTAAGTAAGATATACCTCTCTCTCTCTCTCTCTCTCTCTCTCTCTCTCTCTCATTAGAAGAGAGAATGCCTAATTTGTTGTTTCCATGTTAAAACCTTAAGTGAGATATGTCTCTCTCTCTCTCTCTCTCTCTCTCTCATTAGAAGAGAGAATGCCTAATTTGTTGTTTCCATGTTAAAACCTTAAGTGAGATATGGCTCTCTCTCTCTCTCTCTCTCTCTCTCTCTCTCTCTCTCTCATTAGAAGAGAGAATGTCTAATTTGTTGTTTCCATGTTAAAACCTTAAGTGAGATATGGCTCTCTCTCTCTCTCTCTCTCTCTCTCTCTCTCTCTCTCTCTCTCTCATAAAGAATTTGAATTATGGCTACGGTTGGAAGCTCTAGCCTTAACTGTTTTTTTAATTAGCAATAAAATAGTTGGTGATTTCTCTCTCTCTCTCTCTCTCTCTCTCTCTCTCTCTCTCTCTCTCTCTCTCTCTCTCTCTCTCATCCCCATTCCAATACCTAAACGTCAAGAGATCTAATGAGATGTCCCTTTTATCCGAGCATCATTATAATTCAGAGAGAATAAAATATTCATCATTCTGGAAACTTTCTCAAGGTTTGTCTTTGCCTTTGATCAAGGACCCTGGTATGGACCTCTGGTCTCGGCTTCGCTCGCGAGGGACTTGTAGAGTCTTAGTAGACTTCATGAAATATCAATCTCTCTTGTAGCAGTCTTACCCAAGGGTTACTCCCAAGGAAGTTGTTTTGATTTCGAAATTAGTTTAAACCTTTAGGTATATTAATGTGTTTTAGGCTTAAATCTTTAGGTATATTTTTTTTTCTTAAATCTTTAGGTATATTGTTTTTATTTATTCATTTTTTTTTTGCTTAAATCTTTAGGTATTTTTTTCCTTTTTTTTTGGGGGGGGAGAAGCTTAAATCTTCAGGTATATATGGGTTTTCAAGATTAAATCTTTAGGTATATATGTGGGTTTTTTTTGGCCTAAATCTTTTGGTATATTTATGTTATTTTGACTGAAATCTTTAGGTATATATCTGCTATATATATATATATATATATATATATATATATGAGTTTTTAAGCTTAAATTTATATGTATATACAGTATGTGTTTTTAAGCCTAAATCGTTAGGTATGTTTTTTTTCTGAAATCTTTCGGTATATGTCTTTTTTGGAGTAAATATTCCAGTATATGTTTCTTTTTTTCTTTTTTTTTTTACTTTTCGTAGTTATTTTATATTTCATGAGTGTTTGTGATTATGTGTGTGATTTTGCGTAATATAGCAAATAAAACGGGGAAATGAATATCTCCAACCCTCAAATCCATAACACGGAAATAAAACAGTTTTTGGCGTTAAGAGTTTTCTCCTAGCAAGTCAAATATTTGGTTTTAGCCTTCCCAGGTCGACAGAGAGAGAGAGAGAGAGAGAGAGAGAGAGAGAGAGAGAGAGAGAGAGAGAGAGAGAGTAAATATTGTATTTGTATAGGCAGTGAAAAATTAGTTTTAAAAAGGACCTTCTCATGTTTACCGGGTATTGAAAACTTTCCCTTTATTATCTCCGGGTCGTCTTGTGGTGACTCACTTTTCTCTTGGCTGTATATCTTTTTATTCTTTTTTCTTTTGTCAGTTATTGCCCTGTTTATTTCAGTGTTTATTATTTCGTTAATACTTTCATTATTACAAAGTTGGGAACTCATATCTAACTGAAAAAATATGTTTTTTTTTATTCATAAATTGATTATTATTACGATATATACTACTTTTTTTCTGCTGTTAAAATTAAAATCCATTTATTCCAACAATTTCTTATGACTCAAAAATTTCAAATCTGAAAATGTATAATTTTTTAAACATTTTTTCGTTCCAAATACTTTCAAATAATTTCACTTTCTCAATTAGAGGGGCACTCAGTAGAGAGCATGCCTTCGCCACGCCAGTCTTATTTAGCTCCTAACTCCTCTGCCTACTTGTACTTCGATATATTTTCTTCAAAATCTAATGGATTTGTCGTTGGGTCATACCCAACATGTGTACCAAGTTTCGTTGAAATTAGTGAAATTATGCAAAAGCTAAAAAAATCATCTTTGGATCATACCCAACATAACTACCAACTTTTGTCAAAATCGGTACAGAAGTTTTTGTGTAAAGTTTACTTAAAAAAAAAAAAAAACTTAATTTTAATCGGAAATTCTCCGTAAAAATATTCTCTTCTCAGCCGTATTTTTAGTTAAGTACAGGCGACCGTAATTTTACCTTACTTTGTATTATCTGTTACGGGTTGGTGACTGTGATATCACTCATTTACTTCAATATATCCTTACGGGTTGGTGACTGTAATATCACTCATTTACGTCAACATATCCGTTTTTTAAACGGTAAAAATCCTGAAATAATGTTGCCAGGCATTTACCGTTTTATTAATGCAAATTTTACCTTACTTTATTATTATGTCTTACGGGTTGGTGACCGTAATATTACTCATTTGCGTCAATATATTGATTTTTAAAACGGTAAAAATCCTGGAATAAATATTGCCAGGCATCTACCGTTTTTTAATGCAAATTTTTAAGTAGTGCTCACAAACATATGAACAAACAACAACAGGGGTGAATACATACCCTTAGCCGTCTTCAAATCTATAATAATATTTTTTTTTTCAAACTATATATATGAACAAACAACAGGGTGAATACATACCCTCAGCCGTCTTCAAATTTTTTATAAATAATATAAATTTGATCTTTTTTTTTTACTCCACCAGCTCATGGAAGTCTCGATCAGCGGTCACCCGAGCACCAGGTCAGCCAATCACCGAAGACATCCGATGCACTCGGCTGTCCGAAGAGAGGTCAACTCGGCCTGGGTCAGCAAGATCACCAAGCCCAGCAGGTCGCATGGCAATGATTTGGTGAGATTTTTTTTTTCTTTATTTTAGTTTTATTATTGTTATTATTATTATTTAGTGAGATGTCTTTAGTTTATTATCATTGATATTATTATTATTATTATTATTATTATTATTATTATTATTATCATTATTATTATTATTTTTATTATTATGATTATTATTTTGTAAGATTTCTTTAGTTTATTATTATTTATTTTTATTATTATTATTTCGTGAGAGTTATTATTATTATTATTATTATTATTATTATTATTATTATTTTTAATATTTTTATTATTATCATTATTAATTATTATTAGTATTAGTAGTATTAGTAGTTTTATTATTATTATTTGGTGAGATTTCGTTTAGTTTTTATTATTATTATTATTATTTTTATTATTATTATTATTATTATTATTATTATTATTATTATTATTATTATAATTATTTTTGTTGATGTTGTTGTTGTCCTGATGGTATTATTTCCATACATTTTTAATCATGATAATCGTTTCTCTATGTTTATTATTTTCAATGAGTCTAGTATTGCTAATTTTCAATATATTAAAATTTGTTAGTATTGTTAATGTTGCTATAGGCGACGAATTTACAATAAATGCAAAATTGAATCTTGTTAAAGAAAG
>NC_090734.1:16539275-16554275 GCF_036898095.1 Palaemon carinicauda
TTTATTTTCATTTTATTTGGGACCTGATGATTTAAAACTAGATTTTCATATGAAAATCATTTTGAAAATTAGAGTGATAATATGGTGGAACCTTATCCAGTAGACTGATATATATATATATATATATATATATATTATACACACATATATATATATATACATGTATGTTTATATATATATACTGTATATATATATATATATATATATATATATATATATATATGTGTGTGTGTGTGTGTATGTAAAATTTCATATATATATATATATATATATATATATATATATATATATATATATATATCGTCAGTCTCAAGGGCATTTTCTTGATAGCTAGGTCATTGTGACTGTCCATTGCCTCTGCTATTCATAAGCGACCTTTAAACCTTTAGATAATGTTTATTAGGAGTTTTGATTGGGGTACTTAAATAATAAGGATGTTGACGGAAACATTTTTTTACCTTTTAAAGATTAATAAATCATATATATATATATATATATATATATATATATATATATATATATATATATATATATATATATATATTTCTCTATTTGAATCATTCCTTAACTAGAATAGATTTCCCTTAAGGTCTTCGAATATCTAGATATGTCTCTGCGGGGAAATCAAAAGGTATGACTATTAAAGCCAATACTTCAAAGAGTATGTCGGATGAAAATGTCAAAAAATAGAATTTATTTGTATAAATTCCCTCCAGTGAGATGTCAGGAGGCCAGAAAACCTCAAATCAATCAATCAATCAATCTATCTATCACTCTATCTATCCCTCCAGTGATACAACTCGTACTAAGATTCCAACCTATTGTATTAGCTTTGGCTTCGAGGCGGAAGTTACTAGAATTCAAATTTGGTGGAGAGAAATAGTTTTGCCATTTCTTGAGTATTGGTAATATTTGCTTTTAAATGAAAATGAGATTAGGTCTTGGAGGTCCTCTGAAATTTTGCAATTTTCTTCCTTGATGCGTTCTTCTTCTTCTTCTTCTTCTTCTTCTTCTCCTTCTTCTTCTTCTTCTTCTTCTTCTCTGCCTTCAGCGACCCCTTATAGAAAGGCGAAAAGATGAATGCAGAGAAAAAGAAGAAGAAAATACCAATTTTCAGAACACCTACGATACCTTGATGAGGTTTTGTTCTTTTAAAAGAAGAAATATATCTGTTTGTGGAAGACCATAATACAATATTCAAGATGAACAGATCATTTGGAATTTTCTCCTTTCCTCTGCTTTCCCTGGTTCATGAAATACATCTGGTGGCCGATGTGGTAACGTCCCTGATTAGTGAACGTGGCGTTCACCAGTTGGAGTCTGGCTCAAACTCGTTAGTTTCTTTGGTCGCTGTAACCTTACCATCCTTGTGAGCTAAGGATGCGGGGAGGGGGTTGATGTTTGTGGGAGCCTGTAGGTCTATCTGTTAAGTCATCAGCAGCCATTGCCTGGCCTACCTTGTTCCTAGCTTGAGGACTGATCATATATATATATATATATATATATATATATATATATATATATATATATATATATATATATATGGTCAGTCTGTAGGGCATAGTCCTGCTTGATAGGGCAATGTCACTGTCCCTTGCCTCTGCCATGAGTGGCCTTTAAACCAGAAGAGAAAGTCCTGAGATTCTCTTTCGTTCTTTCTCCCTTTTCCCAGTTATCTACGGGTCTGGGCAAGAAAAATTCATCCCGTAGAGTGTAGAGACATCAGTAGGCCCAAGGTCTATAGAATACGAGGTCTTCTCACGCGCAGATTAGTGAGGATATGGGGGTTTGGGGGAGATAATCCGTGACGTCAGCATAGCCAATGCGTCCGAGTCTCCCTTGTCAACATTCATACAATATAGGGGTTTTTGTTAATTTCTTTGTAATTAATAACAAATTAAGAGACACTTTGTTATCATAAAAAAATAAAATTACTCACAGTGGAAACAGTTCTGTATTTTGTGCATAAAAATCATCTAATTACATTTATTTACAAGAATAAAGGAATAATATATAGAACCTTAATTTTCACATTTCCACCACTTCCATGATAAACATGGTTATGCTTGTCTTAAATCTTTCGTCTTACAAGTGAATAATCAAGAAACCAACTTCAACATTTTACTTACAGCTTTCCGAGATGAGCTAATGTTTCTATTCAGAATTCGAATCCTAAAAAAAGTACAACGCACAAAATACCTAATAACTTTCTGAAGTAATGAAATGTGCTAATGAAGTTATTACGTTTCCCCCTGATTTCAAAGATTTTTCGCCATGAAAACAAAGAAACATTTTTTTCCATTGTTTTTAGGTTTTCGAAAAATTCTTCGTTGGGTTTCATCAGTTTTCTGTCATCCCTTCTTAAGCCCGAATCCGTGTAGACCTATTATCCCCTTTAGTTGCTCTATTGCCTAAAATTCATACTGAGGAAACGTCCGAGCTATAAACCCTCCCCCATATTGTAATCCTCCTTCTTCCATGGCATCTTGTAATAAACCTTCCTCATCTTCCAGATTAGCATCAATACAATTTTCAAATTCATTTTCTAGCAAGCAAAACAACATAGCAGACAAGCTTAATTCTTTCTGAAGATAATTTTCTTCATTTTCAATTACTGTATTTTCCTTGGAAAGAAAATGAGCAAATTCGTTTGAAGTTGCATTCACACCTTCACAACTTTGAATGTTAGATTTGGAACCTAGAAGAGTTGCTTCCTTTCCTAATAGATGGGCTCTGACCTAGTGTTCAAATGCAACAGGAGAGGGATGCTGATGACATGCACCCTCTGACGTATGCAACCAAAGAAGTGTTCTAATCCATCTTGATATAATCTGTTTGTCTAATAATTCGTACATCAAATTCCTTTCATAGACATCCGCTTCAAAGTGCCGGCTAGATATCAGTGCATTCTCAACATTTATGTCATCTCCCCGTCTGCAGAGGTGCACCCATTTTTTCCTAGTTTCACTGTCCTTTGGAACTGAATGAAATATAAGATCTGAATTTTTCGTCCTGGTTGAGAAGCATCCAAACACAGCACAGTTATTGGGCATATTGGTAATTGAATATTGTTGTTAAAATTTACACAACCACTTTCAAGAATTAGATCGACAACCAGGACAATTCCTCGACCTGTTTACTTTGTTTAACTGTAGGTAGAACCCGTCCGTTTGGAGGTGGTGACGTCACGATATCCACCTGCGCAGAAATGTCAGTTTTTGGACCAGGGATGAGGAGACCTCGTATTCTATAGACCTTGAGTAGGCCTACACCTCATGCAATTTACCATAGGCATTGCAAAAGCGAGTTTGCATTGTTACTTAAGTCTCTAGTTGCTCCCACTTATTAGCAGCTCCTCGACGGCGAATGGGTTACCTGGCCCTAGGGCCAGACCATCATATTCCTCAATGTCAAACGTAAGCAAAGTAGTTTGGACGAAAAGACCTTCGAAATCGGAGAGGAAATTGATCAGGGAAAAAGCTCAGCCGGCAACTCTTCTCTCACGCTCGTACGGGAACGGATACTGATAAAGGGATGAGGAAGTCTAGCGATGAAGTAATTGGTTTAAAGAGTAAAGATAGAGAGAGAGAGAGAGAGAGAGAGAGAGAGAGAGAGAGAGAGAGAGAGTTGAAGTTGTTTGACCCTTTTATTACATCTAATAAATTTAGAGCCTTACTTAAGGCTTAGAACTTATCATCATCATCATAGCTGTCAGTCGATATGGAGTATTACTGTTTCAGATCATTATTATTATTATTATTATTATTATTATTATTATTATTATTATTATTAATGGAGCAAACCCAGTTTTTAGGATGACGAAATAGCAGCGTCTGTGGATGAGATTTGATCGAAATCTATCTAATGAGACCTTAGATGATCGATGTCGAAGACCCATAGATCAGAGACAGTTGCATCTCATAATTCCATCTATTGGACCAATTTTTCTCGGACTCAGTCTTTCAAATGCTGGGATCTAGAATATTATAATCGTTAATTAGCAATTTTTTTTTTTTTTTTGCTAATTGCTTCTACTCTTCTTCTTCTTCTTTGTCTGCCTCTTTCCCCACTTTTATGTGGGGTCGATGTTTTTGGCCAGCTTTCTCCATCTACCTCTGCCCCACACTTCATCACCGGTTAATCCCTTTGATCGAAGGTCATCCTTGATAAAGTCCATCCACCTTCGCTTTGGTCTCCCTCTCCTTCACCTTCCCTGTACCTCCATTTCCATCATTCTCCTCCCAATATACTGTTCATCTCTTCTCATGACATGACCATACCACCTCAGTCTACTTTCTTGGATCTTATCTGATAGTTCTCTAACTCCTGTGGTACCCCTAATTACCACATTGTGTATCTTATCTCTACTTATCACCCCACACATCCATCTTAACATTCTTATCTCTGCCACATGCAGTTTCTTCTCTTCTGTCTTCTGGCCTTATTTCCCTTCCACCTGGTCTCCTGCACACACAGCACTCCAATCTTCCTTCTCTCCATGAGGTCAACCAGCTAATTGCTTCTATTAAGACGGGAAAACTAATGGACTTTCCTGTAGCCACACACGCTTGTACACTAACGGTATTACTGATTTTTTTTTTTTGCTTATATCGCTCCCTCTCGCACTGATAACAACCTGTTCAAGCCTGCCTGCTCATAAATTATGTTATTTGAATTTTTGTGACGTTCTTAATCGGAACCTTTTGTATATAAACACATGATCCATTGAAATAAAGGATGTTGCATTCACCTCGCCTCCCAGTTATCACCTAACGGCACTCCCGCACACCACCCGTTGAGATAATACCACTATAGAGTTATTGGGTCCTTTGCCTGGGCAGATAGTACTACATTGGATCCTTCTCTAGTTACGGCTCATTTTTTCTTTGACTACACATACACCGAATAACCTAGCATATTCTTTACACCTGACAACATTTAGATAACCTAAAATTCTTCTTCACTCACGGGGTTAACTACTGCACTGTAATTGTTCAGTGGCTACTTTCCTCTTGGTAAGGGTAAAATAGACTTTAGATATGGCAAGCAGCTCTTCTAGGAGGACACTCCAGAATCAAACTATTGTTCTCTAGTCTTGGGTAGTGCCATAGCCTCTGTACCATTGGGGTAGAGTTTTGTTTCCTTATTTCCTTTCCTTACTGGGTTGTTTTTCACTGTTGGAGCCTTTGGGCTTACAGCATCCTGCTTTTCCAACTAGGATTATAGCTTAATAAATAATAATATTACAGTCCCGTACGTTTCATGATTTATATATATATGTGTGTCTGTGTGTATGCAATACAGGATTTGTTGTCATATGTTATATATTGCATCGCTTAACGTCCTACTCTCTTCCTAAACAGGGTCCCATATCCTTCGACTGCCCAGACCGAGTTGGCGTAACGGCCTTCTACCAGATCCAAGGTAAGTCCTCAAGTATAATTCTTTTCCTTTTTTTTTTATTTCTAATGTTATTATTCCTTCTACGACTTTGATTAGCAAGATCATTCCAGAGTCAGGTCATAGCTGGAATAAAACTTTTAGAATACGGTGTAGTGTTGAGCTTTAGGATGGAGAAGGCAAGACTGTTAAGCGGGGTTTATGGTCAAAGGGTTCGTCGAACCCGGTTATTGAACTTGCTTGTCAAACGGTTTGAAGACGTGGAGTCGACCACAACTGCATAAGGTGTGTGAACAATGAAGCCCCGCCCACAAAAGTCAGGCGAGAACAGACTTTCTTCGAACCGTTCGACGAACGTGTTCGACAACCAAATACCCCGTTCACACGTTCGAACATCACTTCAAACACCTGTTTGTCGAACCGCGTTCGACGAACCTTTCGACTGTGTAAACGAACCTTTAGAACTATCGTCATGTCTAGTTCTTTTTATAGGATGGTACAGTCAGGGAAGATGTGAATGCAAAGGATGGTCACAATTATGAAAAGTCTCATGCAGTATACATAAAGAACTATCTGAATGACAGTACCAGAGATTAATATTGAAATCAGGAATAGAAATTTAATAGACTGGCTTTTTTTTTTTTTTTTTTTTGGATCTTAAACCAATAAATAGTTGTAACGAAGATTCAATTGTCGTATCGACATGTTTAAAGGTTTAAAGGCTTTACATGAATGGCAGGGGCAAGGGACAGTGACAATGCCCTGTCGGGCAGAACAATGCTGACAATATTACATATGATCAGCGCCCAAGCCCCCTTTCCACCCAAGCCAAGACCAAGGATGGTCAGGCAATGGCTGCTAATTACTCAGCAGGTAGACCTATAGGTTCCCCCAAAACCCCCATCCTTACCTCACAAAGATGGTGGTTGTAGCGACCAAAGGAACTAACGATTTTGAACGGGACTCGAACCCCAGTCTGGCAACCACCAGGCAAGGACGTTACCTCGAGGCCACCACAACCCACTTTGGCAAATTAGTTCTGACAGACGATATGAGGTGCAAGGAGGAGTCTTTACGACCATCCTGGAAGATTTCCAGACCTCCTGGAACAACGGGGAGGGGGTGTGGCCTGGTTCCTGGAAGGTTATGGTTGGGGGAGGGGTGGTGGGGGATCGTCAGAAGAATGGGGCCTTGTGTGGGAGAGGAGCTGAGAGAGAGATTGGGGAAGGAGCAGATATATGGGCTAATGAGTTTGTCGTAAGTTGTGATGATAATGATATAAGTGGATGTTTTTTTACAAGGTTATGTCCAGAGAAATTCCAATATTTTGTTTACATTAAGCAGATATCTCCTTATATAATAAAGAGCAAGTGTCTGGATATATATATATATATATATATATATATATATATATATATATATATATATATATATATATATATATTTCCTGCAACTCACGGAGGGAGTAGTCATACCTTGGTGAAAGCAAGTGTCTGGTTATATATATATATATATATATATATATATATATATATATATATATATATATATATATATATATATATATATATATATATATATATATATATATATACATATATATATACTATATATATATATATATATATATATATATATTCCTGTCACGCTCAAGAAGAGAGGTAGTAGTCATACCTTGGTAAAAGGGGGTACCCAGAAAGGTGCACTCGAAAACCAAACTCTCCCCCAAATTGCCGAATCAGCGAGTTGCAGTTGGGAAAGGGGGGGGGGGTGGGGAGGCTTGACTCTGAGTGCGTGCGTATGTATGGATATCTAAATATTTAAACGTCATTTTTAACGGTTCGGGTACACTAATTTATTGCGTCGCCAGTTTTACGAACTAATAAATCAAGTTATAAATTTACATTACATAAAACACTATGCAAAGTTTACAGAAAGACTCATTAGCAGCTCTTCGACCCTCTTCAGAGGTACACGCATCGATTAAAGAATGGTATCTGTAATCGTATTAACTATTAATATTTGTATCAATTCCTGGTCTCAAATATAAAGATTTATCAAAGAGAAACCAATAAACTAATTTCCGCCACCTTTTAAATTATATATTCATACCATATACACAAGTATTTACTCTCTTTTTAAACACAATTATATTCCGATTTCTTTTCATATAGTTTATTTATTCCCTTATTACATTTCCTCACTGGGCTATTTTTTCCTGTTGGGGCGTTTGGTCTTATAGCATTGTGCTTTTCCAACTAGGGATGTAACTTAGCTAATAATAATAATAATGATAATATAGTAACAAAAAGTTAAAACAAAAAAGATTGTAGCTTTTTTCTGTGGTAGTGTGAGAAGGCCGACGGGAAGGGGAGGGGGCGAATGTAGGGCAAGAAAGAGCAACCGCTCTGTGAGAATTACTCTCTGTCTCGTTTCTTCTTTAACCCAATAAGTCCCGAAGCAACTTTGCCTAAGACGTAGCCTACAAAGAATCTCCAGGGTAATGTGTAAGGAAAGATATTATTATTATTATTATTATTATCACTTGCTGAGCTATAATCTTAGTTGGAAAAGCAGGATGCTATAAGCCCAAGGGCTCCAACAGGGAAAATAGCCCAGTGAGGAAAGGATATAGGTAAACTACAAGAAAAGTAATTAACAACTAAGTAAAACTAATAAAATGAATTCATATATAAACTATTAAAACTTCAAAAAACAAAAGGAAGAGAAATAAGATAGAATAGTGTGCACTAGTGTACCCTTAAGCAAGAGAACTCTAATCCAAGACATTGGAAGGCCATGGTACAGTGGCTATGGCACTACCCAAGACTAGAGAACAATGGTTTGATTTTGTAGTGTCCTTCTCTAGAGGAGCTGCTTACCATAGCTAAAGGATCTCTTCTCTTAGAAGGGAATGAAGGAGATATATGAAAACCTAGAGGCTAAGAAAGAGGAAAGTGTGTGTAGATTATGATGGGAAGGTGAGGTGCTAAACCTAAGAGATGCGAGGATGCAAAGATAACATTTAAGGCCACTCTTTAGCTATGGTAAGCAGCTCTTCTTGGAGGACACTCCAAAATCAAACCATTGTTCTCTAGTCTTGGGTAGTGCCATAGCCTCTGTACCATAGTCTTCCACTGTTATGGGTTAGAGTTCTCTTGCTTGAGGGTACACTCAGGCAAACTATGCTATCTAATTTTTCTTCCTCTTGTTTTGTTAATGTATTTATAGTTTATTTAGGAAATATTTATTTTAATGTTGTTACTCTTAAAATATTTTATTTTTCCTTGTTTCCTTTCCTCACTGCTTTTCCAACTAGGGTTGTAGCTTAGCAGTTAATAATAATAATAATAATAATAATAATAATAATAGTCTTGGGTAGTGCCATAGCCTCTGTACCATGTCCTTCCACTGTCTTGGGTTAGAGTTCTCTTGCTACACTTGGGCACTTTATTCTATCTCATTTCTCTTCCTCTTGTTTTGTTAAAATTTTCATAGTTTATATTGAGAATATTTATTCAAATGTTACTTTTCCTTGTTTTCTTTCCTCACTGGGCTATTTTCCCTGTTGGGGCCCCCGGGCTTATAGCATCTTTCTTTTCCAACTAAGGTTGTAGCTTATCAAGTAATGATAATAATAATAATAATAATAATAATAATAATAATATAGGACTAAGGTGAGGGGAGTAGTGTGTAGATACACCTTAAAGGAGATTAAACTAACCACCCTAAAAGGGGGAAGTAAGGTCGGAGGTATTTGTGTTGGTGGTGGTGGGGGGGGGGGCAGGGGCTGTATAATACCGTGACAGGTTATTTGGGTATAATGAAGGGGGTTGGTGGAGAGGGGTGGGCTGCAAAGTGACTGTCCTGGAGGAAGAGGTTATTATTTTCCCTCAAATGGGGTCACTCTGAGGTGGGGTTGCGTGACTGTGGAACCCCTCATGCAATGTGCTGCTGGGTTGTGGGGAGAGAGAGAGAGAGAGAGAGAGAGAGAGAGAGAGAGCACTCCGGAAAGATAAGTGTAGTGCTGCATGGAAGTAAAAAAGTCCTCTTTTTCGTTTGTTTCTTGTAGATAGTCACACCTGTGTTTTGCATAAAGTAGGGCAATCTAAAAACAAATAGGCCTGAGAGAGAGAGAGAGAGAGAGAGAGAGAGAGAGAGAGAGACTTTACGGCCATGTAGCACTAGGCTTATCTTTCATTACTGGTTCATGTTACAGGGATATATATATATATATATATATATATATATATATATATATATATATATATATATACATATATATATATATATATATATATATATATATATATATATATATATATATATATATATATATATATATATATATATATATATATACATGATTCTGTAAGAGAGATTTGTAGACAGTGCGTTTGTATGTGTGTGAGAGAGAGAGAGAGAGAGAGAGAGAGAGAGAGAGAGAGAGAGAGAGAGAGAATAAAAGCTTCCGCTTTACCTATGACACAATGTCACTTTGGCAGGTTAAACTTTATCAAGATATTGATGTCATTATTCGAATATAAGTAATTGCTCTAACCTCCTCCTCCCCCCCCCCCCTTCCCCGGCTTTGGCCATCCAAGTGTGACTAATCTTAACTATGGCGTAACGCTTTTCAAATATGTACTATTTTATGTATCACTGAAAAGAAGTAGAGTGCACTCTTCTGGGTAAACTAATCTTTTATTATTATCATTATTATTATTATTATTATTATGTTTGTAGTGAAAATTTAGAACAAATAATAGATTTCATGGACTGTAATTTAGACTACACAAGTCTTTAGGGCCTTGTGCCAACACGTGCTCTTACTCCCAAACCACCAGTAAATAAGAGTCTTAAAATGCCGAAAGAGGCAAGAAACCCTAATGGATTTCGGGATTATTTGTGTTCAAGACCAGAAAATAATGTGGGTCATTGTTTTAAACTCTACGCTGTTAAAAACCCCTATTCCAGTACAATATTCATTTTAACAGGTGTCTGCTTTTCTCGAAAAATTTAAAAGAGAAGTATTATGGAGAAAAGAAGACACATATATATATATATATATATATATATATATATATATATATATATATATATATATATATATATATATATATATATATATATACAGATATATATATATATATATATATATATATATATATATATATATATATATATATATATATGGTCTTCAATATGTAAATATCCCTCGGCGCTTAAACCACACTTAGCTCCTAAATTTGTCTTATTACTATTATTATTACTACCTAAGCTACAACTCTAGTTTGAAAAGCAAGATGCTATACCCAAGAGCACCAACCGGGGAAATAGCCCAGTGATGAAAGGAGACAGGGAAATAAACTACAAGAGAAGTAATAAATTATTAGAATAAGATATAATGAATTTTCGGAGAGGATGTGGAAATAGCTTCAAGGTCAATGTCACCTCGGACTACTACCTCAATATCGAGTCAGTTTGGAGTAGGAGGGAGTTGGAGGAGGAGGGGGAGGAAGAGGAGGGTGAAGGGGGGGGTTTGGAGAAGGAGGAGGAAGAGGAGGGGGAATGGGGAGGGAGTTGGTGAGGGAAGAGGAGGGGGAAGGGGGAGCTAGTTAGAGGGGGGTGGGTGGGTGTTGGAGGAAGTGGAAGTTTATTTTGGAATTTATTTGATGTTATTCATTATGTTCGTAGTTTTCTTCGTATTTTCGTTTTTTTTTTTTTTTAGATTTTTTCTTCTTTTCTATTTTCTTTTTGGTCTTTGCTGGTTATCTTTCATTCTTTGTTGTTTATTTTTTTCATATATTCTCTCTTCTCTTCTCTTCCGTGTTTATATTATTCCTATTATTGGTGTTTGTATCTTTGAGTTCATCAGATTTTCCCTTTTCGTTTTTTTCTTCATTTTTTCATTTTTGTAATCTTTTCCTATTCGTCTCTCTCTCTCTCTCTCTCTCTCTCTCTCTCTCTCTCTCTCTCTCTCTCTCTCTCTCTCTCTCTCAGTAGTTTTTTCTTCATTCTAATCTCGTTCCTGACTTTTGTAGTTCGTCTTCTTCCTCTTTCTTGTCTCCTTCTTCCCGTGGATATCTCTGATTCTTTTCTCTCTATATATTTATCCCTTGCTTCATTCTCTTCGTGCTTATCTCACTCTCTCTTCTCCCTTTCCATGCTTATTTTCTCTTCTTTCTCTTCGTGGTTATCTCTCGCTTCTCCCTTTACGTACTTATCTCTCCCTTCATTCTCTTCGTGCTTATCTGTCCCTTCATTCGCTTCGTGCTTATCTCTCTCTCTCTCTCTCTCTCTCTCTCTCTCTCTCTCTCTCCTCCCTTTTCGTGCTTATCTCTCTTCTCCCTATACGTGCTTATCTCTCTCTTCTCGCTTCAAGTGCTTATCTCTCTCTCTCTTCTCCCTTTACGTGCTTATCTCTCTTCTCCCTATACGTGCTTATCTCTCTCTTCTCGCTTCACGTGCTTATCTCTATCTCTCTTCTCCCTTTTCGTGCTTATCTCTCTTCTCCCTATACGTGCTTATCTCTCTCTTCTCGCTTCACGTGCTTATCTCTATCTCTCTCCTCCCTTTTCGTGCTTATCTCTCTTCTCCCTATACGTGCTTATCTCTCTCTTCTTCCTTCACGTGCTTATCTCTATCTCTCTTCTCCCTTTACGTGCTTATCTCTCTCTTCTGTCTTTTTGTGCTTATCTTTCTGTTCTCCCTTCCCGTGCTTATCTCTTCTTTCTTACTTTCTTTGCTTAATTGTCTCTTCTCCCTTTACGCGCTTCGCACTCCCTCCTTTCTTTCTGTGCTTATTTCTCTCTTTTCTCCCTTTATGTGCTTATCTCCCCCTTCTTTCTCTCCATGCTTCTCTCTCCCTTACTGTGTTTTCCTTACTTATTCCTCCCTACTTATTGGTGTTTATCGCTCCCTTTCTTCCTCTTTATGCATATTCCTTCCCTCTCCGTGTTTATCTCATCTTCCTCACCAAGTAAATCTCTCTCTCTCTCTCTCTCTCTCTCTCTCTCTCTCATCACCCCTTGATGGGGCAAACTCATTTTACGACGAGCGATCAGAGGCGACGGTGCTGCCACACCTCTGCTGTGTTGTTATCATAAACTAAAAAGGACGCGTCTCGCTTTTGAAAAACCCATTAACACACACATCAGCCCACCTTTTTCGAATGGGTGGGTGGGTGGGTGAATGGGAGGGAGGGTGGCTGGGTGTAGCATCTTGGATAGAAGATGGAAAAGACATCTGGATGACGTATTTTAAGGCGAAGCTGTAAAGTCGTTTTTTGCCAGTAACTAAATCAGGACGTGTTTTCGCTTGACTCCAAAGGCGATGGATGTCTTATTATTTTTTGTTTTATTTTTTTTTTCTCTTTTGGTATATTATCAAAATGATTTTGAACTGAGGAAGATTTCCATCTTATTTTGGTGTTGTTATTCCTAGCACGTCAAAAGCATGATAATTTTCATTTTTTTTTTCTTTTTTTTTAAGATGAGATAAGGTTTTACAATTTTCTTTCATCAAATTGTATTGACTTTACTTTGGTCTTTGAAGCCTGTTTCAGATAGATTCTCGTTTTTAATCAAACTACTTCCGGTTAGGACTATTTTCATAATAGAATAATATTAAGTAGGCCTACTTTCATTAATTTTAGTTAATTCTACTTTCACTTAGAGTAATTCTAAGTAGTTATTATTTCAAGAATTTTAAGGAGTTATTATTTCAGTTACTTTCATTAACCAATTTCAGTATTCTGGTAACCTTTATTGTTATTGGCGCAGTGGCCCTAATAAGGTACATAAAAGATAGATGTATTGTGATGCATGTATTTGATTAATGGGCTAAATTATATACAATATCTCAAGAGTATATCTATCTAACGAACAATAAGCTAGGGTTGTAGCTTATGTAATAATAATAATAATAATAATGATAATAATGATAATCGTTGCGACCCCTATGTACACCAATCAGCCAGTCAGTCAATGTTTGTGATGCAGCGTTACATTTATTTACAGTAAAGAGGATGAAAAGTCCCTTTTTTGTTAAGTGAAGATTACCATATGCCATCATAGGCTTTCCATAGCAGCAGCTATAGAAACTATCCAAACTGAGGTCGATAATCCATTTGGTATTTCAATTCTTTGATGTGTTGGAATGTCACCATTTTCTTAACGATTATTTCACTGACACGGGTAGTGTTGTGAAACTTTCGTTCTTATAATATGTCCCAGTTACTTTGAAATGTTGTTAGGTAGCCGGGAAGGTTCACACAGGAGGAACATCTTATAATAATGTTTTACATAGTCGAACCGTTCGTCGAACCCGGTTGTCGAACCTGCCTGTCAAACGGTTCGAAGAGAGGAAGTCAGCCACAAATGCATAAGGTTTGTGGACAATGAAGCCCCACCCTCAAAACCCAGGCGAGAACAGCCTTCTACGAACCGTTCGACGAACGTGTTCGACAACCAAATACCCCGTTCACACGTTCGAACATCACTTCAAACACTTGTCTGTCGAACCGCGTTCGACCGTGTAAACCAGCCTTTAGAGAGGTGCTTTGGAGAATTAGTTCTTACACAGACCTAAATAGGAGAAGTATGTTGCCCTTATATCTATCTTCACTTGTTTTAATAGCACAGTTAAATCAAATGCGAAGAGGCTTTGTTGAAAGACGATATTTTTTATAGAAGCCGTTGGAGAGGACGCTTCAGGCAACCGACCCCTTAATTTAGAGATAACGGTGGAAAGAAGAGTTAAACTTAGATGAAATATGAATGTTTATGGTCACCATTTTTTCAGACCGAAAATAAATATATTTGTATTATTAAATATAGGTAAGTTTCACAATTGAATGTTTTACTAGATAAATGATTGGTACACTGTAAATCACAAGGCGTCGAAAATATTAAGGGAAAAACTACATAGATATAAAATTGATAGTATCATTAACTTCTTTGCCAAAGGGAATCATCATAGGAAGTTTGCCTGGTAGATTCTTACGCACCTGGACGGCTGGACCCCTGGCGGGCATCTGCAAAATTAACCTGACGTATCTGCTTGCCATCATGCACGCGCTGGAGCATTCCTGTGGAAAATGGGATGTGACACTGGGGCTTTTAAAGCTACGATCCCTCGAGAGAGAGAGAGAGAGAGAGAGAGAGAGAGAGAGAGAGAGAGAGAGAGAGAGAGAGAGAGAAATCAAATTCACTGACGCTTCAGGCATGCTACTGCGATCATCCATGAAGTTTCGGAATCAGACGCGTAGATGTCTCTGACTGTAGCAGCTAAAGACAGCTTGTTGCATGTAGCCATTTATACCATGATTCTATGAGGTGGAGATTTATTGGTGTTATGTCATTAAGTGATAGATATTGTTGCTTTATCGAGTTGCAATTATCTTTGTTAATCCTGATATAATGGCGATTATCTTTCTTAATTATATACGTTAATGTGTATTATCTACATAGCCTTTTGCGCATGCCTATATTTGTATCCCTGAGTTGAAAGAATGCCATAACCATGTTTCAACCTCCCCATCTGTGGATTCATAACTCTATTTAAAACGCAACTCACACGTGCAGAGAACAAATATAA
>NC_090734.1:16561775-16574275 GCF_036898095.1 Palaemon carinicauda
CATTGATTCTTACGAATAAACACAAATACACATAAGTATTTATAGGTATTCAATCCCAGATTCTTAGAATAAACACAATTACACATAATTATTTATAGATATTCAATCCCAGATTCTTAGAATAAACACAAATACACATAAGTATTTATAGATATTCAATCCCAGATTCTTAGAATAAACACAAATACACACATCTTAGTTAATTATAGATATTCAGTCTCAGATTTTTAACCAATAAACAAACACAAAATTTTAAAATTCTTTCTCCCATTCATAATCCCATTTCGACTCTACCCAAAACAGACGGGAAACCTAGGATAGTGGCTCTCTACCACCCGGAGGAAGCCGCCTTTGACCTGCTCTGCCCCGGATGTCACGTAGTGGTGTGGCCCGGGGGCGAGGTGCCCACCTCCAGGGTGTTCAAGATTTGGGTGGAGACCATTTCCCCCGCGGCCTTCTTCATCATGTCGGCCCTTGCCAGTCTCGGCATCTTGATGGCTCTGGCCTTCTTGATTTTCAATCTGACCTACCGACGGCTCAAGTGAGTTGGAGATTTTGTTATTATTATTATTATTATTATTATTATTATTATTATATTTTTATTATTTGTTATTATTGTTATTATATTTTTATTATTATTACTATTATTTTATTTTTATTATTATTACTATTATCATTATTATTATTATTATTATTATATTTTTATTATTTGTTATTATTGTTATTATATTTTTATTATTATTACTATTATTTTATTTTTATTATTATTATTATTATTATTATTATTATTATTATTATTATTATTATTATTATTATTATTATTATTCACTATAATGTTTATGACTTGAGCTTGCATTTTTTAACTATAATAATCGAATTAGATTAAACATTATTTTTCGAACTTTTATTGGACTTCAAGTTTTAAAACTATTATTATTATTATTATTATTATTATTATTATTATTATTATTATTATTATTATTATTATTCACTGTATTTTTTATGACTTGAACTTGCATTTTTTAACAATAATAATCGAATTAGATTAAACATTATTTTTCGAACTTTTATTGGACTTCAAGTTTTAAAACTATTATTATTATTATTATTATTATTATTATTATTATTATTATTATTATTATTGTTGTTGTTGTTGTTATTATTATTATTCACTGTATTTTTATGACTTGAACTTGCATTTTTGAACAATAATAATCGAATTAGGTTAAACAATTTTTTCGAAAGTTTTTTTACTTGAAGTAATTTTTTTTATTTTCATTATTATTATTATTATTATTATTATTATTATTATTATTATTATTATTATTATTATTATTATTATTATTAGCTAAGCTACAACCCTAGCTGTAAAAGCAGAATGCCAAAAGTCCAAGGTCTCAAACAGAGAAAGTAGCTCTGTGAGAAAATGAAATATGGAAATAGTAGATAAACTATAAATAGATGAAAATCATATTAAATATATCAAGATCAGTAACACCGTTAAGACAAATCGGTCATAACAAACATATAATTAAGTTCCATATTTCAATGAAGTTGAAAAGACGAAATTATTCTCATAGGTGATACTTTCTTCACTGATATTTCATTAAAAAAAGAAAAAAACTGTCCCTGAAGTATTTCTGTGAAGAGACTAAATTCAAAATGTCTTATATTTACGTATAATGCAAAATAACAACTCGAAATATAGATAATTGGTAAAAGAAAATTTGAGTTTTAGAGGCAATACTTCTTTATCAAATCAATATTTGAAAGAGGCAAAAATTCGCAACACTATTTTGGAATTTTAAATTTGAAAACTGAATAAAATTGATTACCATAATCATCAAATTTTTGAGTCAAAATGAGATTTCCTTAATACTATTTTTGCCTTCATGTTCGCGAAGTAAAAAAAAAATACGTTGAGATATTTTGATTAGAAAAAAATGCATGATGTCAAGAAATTAATTTTCATAGATGCTATTACAATTTTATTAGAAAAAATAATTACTGACATGCTTTTTTTTCTGATGTAAATTAAATATATTAACGATTCATTTCTTCCATTAAAGGTAACGAATCGAAAACATTCATTAACGAGACGTTAATTATAAACATTTAGAACCGACTCAATCATTAGCAACATTTTGAAACATTTTTAATCATTTCCTGTAAAGACAGTCTTTTGATTTGTATTATAAATCATCAAACGTCGGGAAAGAAAATAAATAGATATTCTCTCAAAACACTAAACATTTCAAAATAGTAATTGACAGCAACATTTCAACCTATTATTAATCATTTGTATTCAAGACATGGACAGCATTTCAATAAATTACTAAATTATTTTTCATAGGACACCTAAAGCATTGATTTTCAACCTATTATTAGACATTCGCCCTAAATGCATGCAACATTAGTTTTAAATCTGTTAATAGATATTTGCATTAAACATAGACAAAAATATTTTTCAAACTGTTTATGAACATTTGCTTTAAATCCTCCAACAAGATTTGAATTTATTACGAAACATTTGATTTAAAAAAGAAAACATTTAATGTATTATTAAACATTTACAGTTAGTAAACCATTATTTATGTTACAAGTCCACCATTAAACATTTGTATAAAAAGATAATGCTTCAATTCCACCATTATACATTGACACTAAAAAAGATCTAGCAACAATATTGAACATCTAAAGTAGAAGTAAACACATCGATTTGTTCTCCCAAACAAGTTTTTGTTTACTCAACGGTCTTCTTCTTCTTCTTCTTCTTCTTCTTCTTGGACAGATACATCAAGCTATCGAGTCCGAGGCTGAACAACACGACGGTCGTCGGATGTATCCTTGTTTACATGGCGGTCATCCTTTTAGGCTTCGACCACGCCACTCTTCCGTTGCCCCATTATTTCCCCGTTATATGCACGGTAAGTGGAGGGACAATGGGCCCGTTATATCTGCGGTAAGTGGATGGACAGGAACCCGTTATATACGTGGGAAATGGATGGACAGGGACCCGTTATATCCACGGTAAGTGGATGGAGAGGAACCCGTTATATATACGCTAAGTTGGAGGGACAAGGGACCCATAAGTGGATGGAAATGGGCCGTTAAATACACGGTAAGTGGGTGGGCAGAAGACCCGTTATATACACGGTAAGTGGAAGGATATGGGACCCGTTATATACAAGGTAAGTGGATGGAAACAAGGTCTTGGATGGTTATGGCACCCGTTATATACACGGTAAGAGAGAGGAGTGAGAAGCTGGGTAGAGTAAAAGAATGGATAGAAAAGTTGGAAGGTGGAAAAGTGGATTAGTGTGTACATGGATGAGCTATTTGGCTCTTTTTTTCATTCAACGTGAAGTTTCTTCGAATTCAACCAGACAGAGAGAGAGAGAGAGAGAGAGAGATCGTTGCTTCTAGGTAGGACATGAAAAGGTTAGGAAACTGAGAATTTTACTGTCAAGAAATCTATATAAAAAAAGATTCATTTTCAATTCTCAGAGAGAGAGAGAGAGAGAGAGAGAGAGAGAGAGAGAGAGAGAGAGAGAGAAAAAAATATGTCATTGCTTCTTATGCAAAGCTTCCATACATTAATTTGCATAAATGTGTATTAATACAAAGTCTGTGAAGGTTGGACATTAGTAAACCCAAATTGAATAATAAAAATTAAAATACGAGAAACATCAGGTCACTCAAATTACAATTTGATGAAATACAAAGTCAGATACGCTAGGGAAGTTCAGTTTTATTAAGGGAAATTCCCCTGATGCATAAAAGTACGTGAAATTTACCCCATTTCTGTTGATATGCCAATTATAACAAATTGAAGTACAGTGAGACACCCTAAAAATATCTATCAACATTCCAAAGATCAGAAAAAAAATGGATCTAATCAACCAGATTTTGTATCATGCAACCAAATTATATGTCATCTGTGCCGCCATGCATTGCTCTGGGTGGCGAAATACCACCGAGCACATACCTGACATCAGTTTATAAGTTATAGAACAGCTTCTGGGCTTTTGCTTACACTTTGATATCAAATCGGTAAAATATACTAAAAAACGCTGTTGCGTAGCACAGTTCAAACGCTGCCGACAGAATTTGAAAATATGACACAAAATCCCCTTATGTAACACGGTTGTAAGCACACATTTATAACAAGAAAATTAGAATATTTAACATTGCATCAAGCCAAACCGCACAAGTATTAAATGAACTTTTCATGAAATTAACACTGAGTAAACCTAGCCTCGATACGCATGTCTTTAAAGGTTTAAAGGCCGTTCATGAATGGCAGAGGCGTGGCACAGTGACATTGCTCTATCAAGCAGGACAATGCACTAGAGACTGACCATATTACATATAATCAGCGCCCAAGCACCCTCTCCACCCAAGCTAGGACCAAGGAAGGCCAGTCAATGGCTGCGGATGACTCAGCAGATAGACCTATAGGCTCCCTCAAACCTCCTCATCCTTAGCTCACAAGGACGGTGAGGTTGCAGCTACCAAAGAAACTAACGAGTTTGAGCTGGACTCGAACCCCAGTCTGGCAATCACCAGGCAAGGACGCTACCACCAGACCACCATAACCCTTAGGAGTACTTCACAGATATTTAAAAGTGCAACGTAAGCAAATTTTGCCATTATTGACGGAAAGGACATTTTTCATCCTATGCAAAATGGAAGAGAAATGAAAAGGACGGGGACCAAAAAATCCTGCTCAATGGCCGTTACACCAAAGGTAATTGAGCGGAGTACGTTGCATTATTTAAGCACGCCATGGCTTTTTTGATGCCAGGGCTTTTTGCATATGCGCAGTCTAAAAGCAGGACCCAAAGCAGAACTACGCATCTATTTTGTACGATTTGGGGGGAGGGTTTGGGAGGAGCGGAAAACCCTTTTCATATTTAATTTTCTAATAGTGAGAGGTAACTAGCTTCATGGTTCAATCTATAAAACACATACACACACATATATGTATGTATATATATATATATATATATATATATATATATATATATATATATATATATATATATATATATATTGTGTATATATAAATAGATATTTATATATATATGTATGTTTATATATACATATATATATATATATAAATATTTATATATATACATATATATATATAATATGTATATATATAAATTTTTATATATATACATGATATAAATATTTATATATATATACATATGTATATATAGATATTTATACATATATATATATATATATATATATATATATATATATATATATATATATATATATATATATATATATATATATATATATATATATATATATATATATATATATATATATATATATATATATATATATATATATATGTAAGATGAGAATGACAATAGATGGCCATTAAGAATATTAAGAATAATAGAATGGGGCGCTAGATATTGCCAAAGAAGCAGAGAAAAGAAAAGAAGACGATGGATTAACAAGCTAAAAGAAACTGCGGATATTGGCTAGCTTAAAAAAACATAAACAGACGCAAGTTGAAGGACTTGTCTGAGGCCCTTATCTTGCAGTGAACTAGCAACGGCTGATGATGATATGTACGTCACTAAGACGAGTGACTTGCACACTTTTAAATACTAAATCAATATAACTTGGGAATAACTCACACCCGAAGAAATGTGTATGGTTAAGTGCATCTGCACTGACCAGGATTCGAACCTGTGCTTTGTGAACTTAATTCTCTTGCAGGTAGTTGACTTATCCATTCAATTGTCAAAATAGATGTAGTAAGTTGATCATAGTCAGATAGATGTCAGAAGAGACGGATAGTTTAGAAGTTCTGATATAGATATTTTTCATTGTTGAATAAAGTAAGTGAAAAGGTATCTTTATATCTCTTAACATTATCTTTATTTCTACTTCAATAACATTTATATATTTATGTACTTTCTGGGACAAAATGGATATATTTCTACTTTATTCATCAAAGAAAAAAAAAGCATTAGAACACTGGAAATATTTTAGAATCCCAAGTTCGTAACACAAACACACACACGCACAAAAACAACAAATTTTTAACCGGATTTTCATTTACTGTTTGTACATCTATATGTTGTGAAGTACAGACACCCTTGTATTTAAATACAATTACATGAAACCATTACTTGGTGAAAGGGTTTGAGTATTACCACGATCAGTAAACCTGTACCAGTCAGGGACACCCATACTAGGTTGGTGTGCTGTGAGCGATTAGACTAAAGTCTACCACCATGACCAATCCGCAGTTGGCCAGCGTTGTGATGAAAACTGGCCAAAACCCCAGACATGAATTAAGACATGTCTGAGGCCTTTGTCCCGCAGTGGACTAGAAACGGATATATTTGTTGTTATATGGAAATCATGCATTTAGAAATTTATTTATTTTGTTTTTGCGGTTATAGCTATATTTGAACTAGAAAAAAGGTAATAAACGTCTATTTCTTATACTTGAAATAGCTATCTTTGAAGCTATTTACGACGTCTTGTAATAATATGAAGTAATGCTGAAGAATAGAAGGCTGCTGGCAATATATGCAGTTATATTTAAGGGAGCGTATATTTCTCTCTCTCTCTCTCTCTCTCTCTCTCTTTCTCTCTCTCTCTCTCTATATATATATATATATATATATATATATATATATATATATATATATATATATATATATATATGTATGTATGTATATATATGTATATATATAATATATATATATATATATATATATATATATATATATATATATATATATATATATATATTTACATATATATATATATATGTGTGTGTGTGTGTGTGTGTGTGTGCGCGTATATCCAGTTATATATGTGTGCGTGTTTGTGTATGTGCACAGGTATGTGTATGATTTTGCATCCAAGAGACTAGAAGATACAAACTCAGCATTAATGACCACAACAGGACAGGTAAACTTTTTCCTCTGTTCGGAAGTCGGTGGCAACAAATTAATTAAAACCGCTTCGTATTATAGATTTATTCACTTTAACTATTAGTTAAATTATTATTAATATGTATTACATAAAGCTATTTACAAAGTTATATATACGTAGATGTACGTTTGAAAGCTCCCATGGGTATGAATGGCTGACATTTGTTAGCTTATACACTGTTAAAAATGTCCCGTAAGAAGCGGTAAAAATCCTGGAATAAATGTTTCCAGGCATTTGCCGTTTTGGAAACGGATATATTGATGTAAAGGAGTGTTATAACGGTTACCAACCCGTAAAAGATATTATCAAAGTAGTGTAAAATTACGGTCGCCTGTATTTTACTGAAATACGGCTGACAATTATATTTTTACGGAGAATTTCCGATTAAAATTATGGTTGTTTTTTTAACTGTAGTTATGCTTAGTCTGAATATTTTTGTTCTGAAATAGGTTAGATATTTACTCTTTCCATTGATACATTCCTTCTGTTATCTTTTTTTTAATTGTTCCTTATAAAATTTGTCTTTTACATTAATTATTATTTATAATCCATATTTTTATATCATTTGGAATGTTTTGCAACATATGTTTTACTATTTTAGGAAAGTAGTTATAAAACTTATTTAGTAAAATAATTTTTATCTAACCATGCTAATAGTCTTGAGACATATTTTAACTAAAGTAATTATAAAATATATTTTACAATCAACTAGAAAGTAGTTATTGAACATATTTTATGCCATCAGGAAAGTAGTTATAAAATATTTCATAAACAATTTCTCACCACCAATTTATAAAACTAATGTTTTTATCAGCAAGAAAATAATTATGAAACATTTTTTCATCAATAAGGAAGTAGTTAGTTAACATATATTATGCTATCGGGAAAGTAGTTATATAAAAACCATAAACAACATCCCACCATCTAGTTATTAAACTAATGTTTTTATCAACAGGAAAATACTCATAAGACATATTCAAACTATCACGAAAAGCTACAAAATATCGTTTACTTCTCTTCAGGCGCGGGCGTACCTGCTGTCAGCTGGCTTCTCACTGGCCTTTGGTTCGATGTTCACCAAGACCTACAGAGTCCACCAAATTTTCACCAGGTCCAACAGCGCCGGGGTCATCCGCAACAAAGTGAGTACCGAAAGTGACCTCAGGTCACGTGTTGTTTGGGGGAACTTTTGTTTATTTGATCCTGTCTCCATGACTTCTTGTTCTATCATTGCTATTTTATCTTTTACGGCTGTTTTATGTTTTTTTTTTTCCTATGACGAAGTTTAAAGGTCGCTCATGAATGGCAGAGGCAAGGGACAGTGACATTGCCCCAGAAATCAGGACAATGCCCTAGAGACTGACCATATATCACATAATCAGCGCCCAAGCCTCCTCTCCACCCCAAGCTAGGAACAGGGAGGGCCAAGCATCTGACAAGGTTGGTAAGGTTGCAGACACTAATGGCACTAACGAGTCTGAGCGGGACTCTAACCCCCTTCTGGCAAACACCAGAGAGAGAGAGAGAGAGAGAGAGAGAGAGAGAGAGATGTTACCAATCAGGCCGCAACAACCCTAATTAATATTATTGTTATTATTTCTTATGCTTCCCCACCCTCTAAAATAGCTAATTACATATGCTAATCAGGCTTTTGTTTCTACTGTTGTTATTACCGCTATATTATTCTCTGCTATTGCTACTATAATTGCAGCTTTTGTTATTATTATTACTTGCTAAGCACCACCCCTAGTTGGGAAAGCACGATGCTATAAGCCCAGGGGCCCCAACAGGGAAAATAGCCCTGTGAGGAAAGGAAACAAGGAAAAATTATATATTTTAAGAACTATACCATTTAAATAAATTCTTCCTACATGAACTATGAAAACTTTAACAAAACAAGGGGAAGAGAAATGAGGTAGACTAGTGTGCCCAAGTGTACCCTCAAGCAAGAGAACTCTAACCCAAGACAGTGGAAGACCATGGTACAGAGGCTATGGCACTACCCAAGATTAGAGAACAATGGTTTGATTTTGGAGTGTCCTTCTCCTAGAAGAGCTGCTTACCATAGCTAAAGAGTCTCTTCTACCCTTACAAAGAGGAGAGTGGCCACTGAACAATTACAGTGCAATAAGAAGAAATTGTTTGGTAATCTCAGTGTTGTTAGGCGTATGAGGACAGAGGAGAATATGTAAAGAATAGGCCAGACTATTCAGTGTGTGTGTTTAAGCAAAGGTAAAATGCAATCAGGACAATGTCCTAGAGACTGACCATATATGATCAGCGCCCAAGCCTCCTATCCACCCAAGCTAGGACCAGGGAGGGCCAGGCACTGGCTTCTGATGACTCAGCAGATAGACCTATAGGCTCCCCCAAAGCCCCCAACCTTAGCTCACAAGTATGGTAAGGTTGCAGACACTAATGGCACTAACGAGTCTAAGCGGGACTCGAACCCCCGTCTGGCAAACACCAGAGAGAGAGAGAGAGAGACGACCAGTCAGGCCACAACAACTCTAATTAATATTATTATTATTATTTCTTATGCTCCCCCCCTACAATAGCTAATTACTTATGCTAATCATGCTCTTGTGTTGTTGTTATTACCGCTATATTACTCTCTGCTGCTACTACTATAACTACAGCTTTTACTTTTATTAAAAACCACTACTTTTACTTATACTATTATCACTATTATTAATTGTAAAATAACTATCACTTGTTCGTGGTGCTATTATCCTTGTTGGAGCCCTTGGGCTTATAGCACCCTGCTTTTCCAACTAGGGTTGTAGCTCAGCAATTAATAATAATAATAATAATAATAATAATAATAATAATAATAATAATTTTATTATAATTTTTTATCGCTACGTAACGATCACATCACTTCCCTTTAAGATTCTCCAAAGAAAACAATAGGAACAAAAAAAAAAATATATATTAAAATATTTTTTTAATATATACGTTATAATTATAGAAACGAAGAAAAAAATTCTTTCAGATTTCCCAGATATAGAAGAAAACTAAATAATTTTCTCAATATAATTGATTTAAAGGAAAAAAAGTAGATTATCCTGCCATATATGATAAAGAGCAACATGTTTGATATATATATATATATATATATATATATATATATATATATATATATATATATATATATATATATATATGTGTGTGTGTGTGTATATATGTATTTATATGTATATATATATATATATATATATATATATATATATATATATATATATATATATATATATATATCTTCAGGTAGGGTGGCAGAGGGAGTATTCTTACTTGGTTGAGAGGGGTTACCCCGAGATGTACACTCGGAAACTCCAATATCCCACAAATTGCCGAACCATCGGGTTGTTGTTACACAGTTTAAAAGACCGTAATTTTAATGGGAAATTCTCCGTAAATATATATGATTCTCAGCCGTATTTCAGTAAAATACAGGCGACCGTAATTTGTACCCTACCTTGTTATTATCTTTTACGGGTTGGTGACCGTAATATCACTGCTTAAGGTCAATGCGTGGCAAAATTTATTCCATTATTTTTACAGTTTATTTACGGCAAATTTTTAACAGTGTAGGAAAGGGGGAGTGGGTGGGAAAGGCTGAATGTGTGTGCGTGTGTGTGCATATCTATCTAACTCAATTTCCCTAAGTAGTGATGAAGGAAGAGAAGATTGAATATCTTAGAGGAGAATATTTCCTCCTTTGAATCCTGATAGGATTTTGACGGATATAATCTCTGATAAACGCTAATCTGCTCAAAGGCCGTCGTCCGGGTATCAGGTGAGATTGTTCATTACCTCCGCTAACGAAGATGGAAGGAGGTTATGTTTTACCACCCATTTCTGTGTTTTTTTGCGCGTGTGTGTGTTTGTTTGTGAACAGCTTCCTGGCCACAATTTTAATCATGGAGTAATGATACTTGCACGGATTAACTGTTAAGTAAAAAGCTGGAAATGATTAAATTTTGGAATGTCAAGGTCAAAGGTCTAGGTCATGGTAAAAAAAAAGATAATTCACGTAATCAGTCATAAGTTTGGACATCGTTATCTCAGACTTCAAACTTGGTTCATATTTGAGTGTATGAAAACTCACGCCAATTTATACATGTTGAGGTCAAAGGTTAAGGTCAACGTCGAACAAAAGGTCGATAAACAAGCAGCTGCGTCGGAGGTCTTCGCTCTACTGACTGCTCCTCCATTCAACAATTATTTCAGGGTTTTTATCAATGATTTGTTCTTTTTGAAAACATCTGCGATGATACATTTTTGTTTATTCGTCTACAGATTATTTTAACAAATTAATTATGTGTATGAAGTTTGAAAACAATTATTTCCGTTTTTTATAGATTATTTTTTTTTCTTTTTGAAGGAAAAATTCGCAATGGTACAATTACTTTATCTTAATTCGACTCCAGATTGTTTTAACAAATGAATTCTATATATGGAGTTCATACGAAAAAATTAAAGGGTCTGAAAAATTATATATTGTAAAATGCAAGCAAATTATGGTATATGTAATTATATATTGATAAGTTTTTTATGTTTATTGATTATTAGACTTTATTTCAGTAGATTGGAATATGCTATAATGTAATGAAAGTTTCGTTGGCAAAAAATTAATGTATGATTAAATGATTTAGGAGGATTTTGAATTAGATTCGTGAACATTTGGAAAATAAGATTAAATCTCTCTCTCTCTCTCTCTCTCTCTCTCTCTCTCTCTCTCTCTCTCTCTCTCTCTCTCTCTCTCTCTCTCTCTCTCTCTCTCTCTCTCAAATACAGAAACAGACACTAGTAAAACCCCATCTAGAATACGGAGTCCAATTCTGGGCTCCAAGTATCCAGAAGTTTATAGATCGACTGGAAGCAGTATAAGGTAGGGCCACCAAACTAGTTCCAACACTAAGGCAATTTGGATATAGACGGAGGATGGAACGTTTGAATTTATTTGATCTACAAACTCGACGACTAAGGGACAGTAAATAGAGGCATTCAAAATTCATAAAGGAATAACAAATGTAGATTACAAGAATCTATTCACCCTTAGCTCATACCAATCCAGAGGTGATGGATACAAACTGGAATTGAAAAGATACACCACCACTCAATGTGGCAATTTCTTTACATACAAAATAGCAAATACTTGGAATACACTTCCAGCTGATGTAGTAAACATTAACACGGTAACCGAGTTCAGTAATAAGTTGGACAAGATCAGAAAAACTCTCCAAATGCTTAAAGTGAATCGCTCTACCCAAGAGCAAATGAAGTCTCCGCGGATGGACTAGGGAAACAAAAAATCCTTGCAACTCCTTATAACTGCAATAGAAAAATAAACCAAACTGGGCATGTAGATACCGTAGAGTTTACTATGGAGGGAAAAGTAAATTATCGTGTATACACCGTAGAGTTTCTAACATCGCTTCTATCTTTCCATGACCACGCTCCGACTGATAATGGATTACGATAGATAATCCGTGCTTTTACCTTACTAGTGGAGAGAG
>NC_090734.1:16586557-16599057 GCF_036898095.1 Palaemon carinicauda
CTCTCTCTCTCTCTCTCATTGGGGATTTTTTATCACATATCCTTCTCTCTCTCTCTCTCTCTCTCTCTCTCTCATTGGGGATTTTTATGTAATATCCTTAAATATGCTATCTCTCTCTCTCTCTCTCTCTCTCTCTCTCTCTCTCAATGGGTATTTTTATGACCTATCCTTAAATATGCTCTCTCTCTCTCTCTCTCTCTCTCTCTCTCTCTCTCAATGGGTATTTTTATGACCTATCCTTAAATATGCTCTCTCTCTCTCTCTCTCTCTCTCTCTCTCTCTCTCCCTCCTCTTAGCCATCACTTAAATCCAATACTCCCACCTCATCCTCCTACATTACCCGGTATCATTATCTATCCCCTCCCTCCCCCCCACCATTTACTAATGGACAATCTAACTCATTATGCACAGTTCCACCTGAAGGAGTCCCTTCACCCCCCCCCCCCTTTCCTACTTGCTCTTTTCCAATGTAATGACATTACAATCCCAAAGAAGAAGTCCCTCAAAAGGAGGAGCTTGGATACTGATTAGGAAATCCTCGCTTGTCTTCGGAAACTCTTGAGTAATTGCAAGTAATAGTGTATTATTATTTTGAAAATAATTATTTAATTTTTATTGATAATGATATTATTTAATATCAACCAGCGACGGAAAGACATGTAGGAAAACCTCAATTAGGTTGCGGTGGGCAGTTGGTAACGTCCCTGACTGGTGAGCGCCAGGCTGGGCCTCGTGTCCCGCTCAATCTCGTTAGTTCCTTTGGTCGCTGCAACCTCACCATCCTTGTGAGCTAAGGTTGAGGGGTTTTGGGGGAGCCTATAGATCTATCTGCTAAGTCATCAGCAGCCATTGACAGGCCCTCCCTGGTCCTAGGTTGGTTGGAGAGGGGGCTTGAGCGTTGATCATATGTATATATGGTCAGTCTCCAGGGCATTGTCCTGCTCGATAGGATAATGTCACTGTCCCTTACCCCTGTTATTCATGAGCCGCCTTTTAAACTTTTAAGTTTGGTAGTGGAGATGATTACGGTTATGCTGTAGTATCTCTTTTATTGGAATTGTTATTGTTAGTTTTTAGTTGACCCAACGTTATGCCGGGACGAACTTTTGCTTCATGGTTGGCCGTGGGTTGGGGAAACTTGTGAAGCCTGGTGTGGACTACCGATCGTTGGAAGGATTGTCGCATGTTAACGTGCATTGCCATTATACCAAAGAATTGAACTTAGGGTCTGTCACGTTAAGGTATCCCCACTTAGATATGTGTAAGTGTGTGTATGTGTGTGTGCGTGTGCGTGTGTGGGTCAGTCACATGTTACTAACTATTAGGTACAATTTCAGTGTTTGAGTTTATAGACCTTGGCCTTCGCCAAAGGGTTTTATCCTCGCTCTTATAAATGTTCTATTTTTTAGGGGGGGGGGGGGACGTGAATTCACATATTGTTCTATATAAGGATTTTTGCACCATTATCATGGATTAAGTTCGTGTACCCATCTAGCCAAAGTAATTTGAAAATACCTTAATGAACAAAATACTTTGGGAAAAAAAGTTCTGTTAGTTTCATATTCTGTAAGAAAACCAAAATAGGGTCAAGTACTTGAAAATCATATTAAGAGATTTCTTCTTTATTCTACTAATTGATATTTGGAGGGGGTTAAAAGTAGGTCCTTCTTCTGGCAATCTAATTATCCACATTGTGCTCCTCGCCTTTCTACCTTAAGAAGAAACCTTAATTTTATCCTTCTTTATTGCCAGTCCCTTTATCTCTCCTCGACTACTCTTATCTGGTCGTTCACGCCAAACAACAGAATCTATTAATGCAATTATTTTTTTTGTAATGTCTCTTTTTTTTTTACAAACTAATAATGGCAATATATATGGTATGAATTAAGGCAATCCCGTTTATTTTATATTATTTAGATAACTTCCGTTTTCAATGATTTATAATGGGATAACTTTAATATATTCTGTTCTATTGTGACAGCTTTCCATTGCCTTTGTACTTCCACTATCCAGTTATGCATTTGGTTTTCATTGATAATACGCTCAAGCAAACTTTATTTTGGCTTCTATTTACTTATTTAAGCTTCAATATATGTAATTTGGATGTTACAAGGCCTTTGAGCACGTGATTCCCTTCTTACAATCTCCAATCTTGCACAGAAATCCCTTGATTGTGGTCAGAAAATTCGTATGGTTGGTTTTGAAATTAGTGGTGCCTTTGACCGTATTAATCACTATGCTGGTATTATTATAGTTCCGTTTAGGAATTAGTGGGTCTTCTCTTAGCATCATTATTGAATTTTTTGAGTAATAGATTGCAAAGATTTTTTGATGTTGATGGACATTATAGGGATCATAGAAATGTGACATCCGATGTTCCTCAGGGTAGTCTTCTTACCCCATTACTTTTCATACTATATATGCATATGTAGTTTAGCCTAGCAAACTAGCTCTTTACAAATGCAGATGATGCTATTCTCTTCATCAGTTCCATATCCTGAATGCAGATCTGGTGTTACTGAATGCTTTAATAGAGATTTAGCTAAAATTATTGCATGTTGCAAATTAGGGGGATTGAAGTTGAACCCTAACAAAACTCAAAAGTATAAGTGTAAGTCAAGGACAGTGGCTCCTCAACACCCAGATATCTGCATTATTCATGTTTATTTAACTCAAAACGACTACTTTAAAATTTTAGTTGTTATTTTTGGTTGCAAATTTACTTTTGAGAAACACATTCGGTCTGCTTCTTCTTCTAATTGCACAAAAAATTGGCTTATGCAGGAAATCTTTTAAGAATTTCGGTGATCATTCTATCCTGAAGAAGTGTTTTAATTCTTCCATTTTGCGTTGTTTCGTGTATTGTTCACCTGTTTGGTCTTCAGCTGCTTAATTTCATCTTAATTTGTTGTACAAGAAGTTGTGGTCTATTGAATTTATTATTCCTGATCTAGATATTAATCTCTGACACTGTTGCTCAATTAGTTTTTTTTTTTTTTTCAATGTTACATGAGATTTTTCATAATTCTAACCATCATTTGCCTTCGGACCTACCTGGGCAGTACCATCCTATCCGTTCTACTAGCTAGGCAGTTAATTCTAACATTCATGCCTTCTCCATCGTAAGCTCAATGCTACATAGTGCTCTAGAAGTTTTATTCCAGCTGTGACCAGATTGCGGACCGATCTTTCTAATCGGGTGGTTGAATCGGTCGAACTTCAGAAGTTCAAACTTGTAGCAAATGTTTTTAAGTTGAACACGCTAATATATATAATATATATAATTTATGTTTGATGATCGTGAAATGTTTTATGTTATTTACCCTTTACTTCTCGTGTAGTTCATTCATTTCCTTGTTTCCTTTCCTCACCGGGCTATTTTTCCCTGTTGGAGCCCTTGGGCTTATAGCATTCTGCTTTTCCAAGTAGGGTTGTAGGTTCGCTATTAATAATAATAATAATAATATTACTAATCCATAATGATAGAATTATAAGAGAGGGTCGAAAAAGCACCGTACCGAATATGGCATCAAGGTTCCTCCGTGTATTGTATTTGAATGAAGGGTCTGTTGTGAGAAGCGACTGGGTCCAGCCCAAAATCTTCAACATGCTCCGCCACAAGTATCATTGGTCTCCACCTTCTCAAAGGTGATTCATGTGAACATAACAATAATAATAAAACAGATTATAGCAATTATGATAGATTCAATTGAGATCAACGCACAGTATATTTATGTACCGCTCGCCAGAACAGGGGAGCAATGAGATAATGCTTCTTTGCGAGTCACGGTGGAGCAGAGACCATTTGAGTGGCAAAAATCATGTTGTTTGTAATGGAGCAAGTTAAAGATTTATTGCTGGACACAGTCGCAGCCTTATTGGTGACAGAGTCTATTCAGGCCTATATTTTTTTTCAACCCCAGGAGGGATATCAATATCAATTTACGGATGGATGAACCGGTTGGCGGTTCCAGGGAAGTGATCATGACCTAGCCAACGTATACGAAGTGCTGCACCACTTATCAGATCGCCCATTTGGGCTGATTGCACCTTTAAAAGGCTGATGGGGAGATATATATATATATATATATATATATATATATATATATATATATATATATATATATATATATATATATATATATAATGTACAGAATATATGCAGATAAAGAGAGAGAGAGAGAGAGAGAGAGAGAGAGAGAGAGAGAGAGAGAGAGAGAGAGAGAGAGAGAGAGAGAGAGAGAGTGCTTTAGCGGTTATTCATTAAAGAAATTAATAAACAATTGATACCTATAAATCTCGTCATGAAAAAAAGTTTACACAATCTTTTAACCAAACGAAAGATAGGACCGCTTTGACATTTGGCCACTGAATGCATATCAAAAACGCCTCTGTTCATCTCCGAAAATGCAAAAGCACATCACGGATAAAGCCATTATGGATAAGTCTTGACATGAGAGAGTGGCAGGAGTTGGAGCTCCTCACAAGGCAAACTTCCTCCAACTGTTAGTGTTCGTCCTTCAGGTAATCCCTGGATATCCTCGCAGGAGCGCCACGACGAAAGCCTGTGACCAAACTTGTAGGTAAAGTTTCGCGTGGACTGGAAAATCTCTCTCTCTCTCTCTCTCTCTCTCTCTCTCTCTCTCTCTCTCTCTCTCTCTCTCTCTCTCTCTCTCTATATATATATATATATATATATATATATATATATATATATATATATATATATATATATATATATATATATATATATATATATGACCCGGCTAACATAACGGTTAAATATTCAGATAGATATGCATGTACTACACATACCACCCTCTCACCTAGATATGACTACTCCTTTCCCCCTACCCAAGGGATGCACAGAGTTGAGTATGACGAAAGACATTATATATATATATATATATATATATATATATATATATATATATATATATATATATATATATATATATATATATATATATATATTTATTTATGTGTGAGTGTGGGAGAAATCCAAATTACTTTTGATAGCATTTCCATATCCAGTTCTGAAGATGAATTGGGAATTGAACCAAATAAATTCTGATGAAAGTGACTTGAATTGAAAGTATCTACTTTAGCATCTCCTAAATTTCATACTTTAAAATGCGACTATAGCTCGCAACTGTTTTGACAGTTTCTAATTGAAACTACAAATACAGTCTCTGTATGTCTTAATGGAAGCACGGAATAACTTTCGTCTTCTCTCGGCATATGAAAACGTCTTCAACTGCATCTTCAATTCACATAACCTAACGTTTGCTTGACAACATCGTCCTTCTCTTTGATCCAAATCCCATACACGTCTTTCGAATTAGTCCAAAGAAACAAGACGTGGATCCACCGGCCACACACCACTAATCTTCTAATGTTCTTTGACAAAAGTAGGTTGGAATCTGAAGAGCCTGAACACAGTCTCTCCTCATCTGTTCCTCCAATGGGGAGCCGTCCCATAGCAGAACCTTTTTTTCTTGGACTGAAAATGGAGAGAGAGAGAGAGAGAGAGAGAGAGAGAGAGAGAGAGAGAGAGAGAGAGAGAGAGAGAGAGAGAGAGAGAACAATGGTAATGTCTTATTAGTTTTGTCCTTTCAACTTGATTATATGATACAGTAATAACATCGCGAAATGTTAGCAACATATATATATATATATATATATATATATATATATATATATATATATATATATATATATATGTATATATATATATATATATATATATATATATATATATATATATATATATATATATATATATATATATATATATATATAGTGTCTGCCCTTTTAAAAGCAAGAGTTAAAAGAAAGAGCAAGTGTCTGGCTATATATATATATATATATATATATATATATATATATATATATATATATATATATATATGTGTATACATATATATATATTCATATTTGTAAATATATTTCTTTATTTTCGATCACTCTCAGCTCTCCTCTTCCCTCGGGTAGTGTGGAAAGGAAGTTGTCATACCCTGGTGAGACCAGGGGTGCGTGTGTACATATTTATATAAAATATTTAGCTGTCTTTTTTGACCGGTTGCCTACACTAGTATAATATATATATATATATATATATATATATATATATATATATATATACATATATATATATATATATATATATATATATATATATACATATATAAATATATATAAATATATATTTACATATATATGTATATATAAATATATATATATATATATATATATATATATATATATATATATATATATATATATATATATATATATATATATATATATATATATATACATATAACGGATTTTGAGCGAAGCGAAAAATCTATTTTTGGGTGAGATAGCCATGTCGTCCTGATGGAAGTTCCTATAGGGTAGCTTCCTAGGGTATATTACAACTACGGCGATATTCCCAGAGAATTTACCTTAAGGTACCAGAATTCTAACTCCTGGAGCGAGTATCCCTCGTGAAAGGGATATCGCGACATATCAGAGGACGTATTCTAGACACGTCACATGGCAATCTACGACCTGAACAGAGATTCGTCTCGTAGGAGGGAGATTGACGAGATACGAATTCGGGAAAGAAAAAGGGGGAGCCGCTCCCAAGGCTTCCCTATCCCCCGATTCGTATGCGTGCCTGGCGCCAATCCTGGCGCCATCTGTATTCCTTGTAGCGTACACGAGGTGCTACAGATACTGTATGTAGGGAGGGGTCCTACAGCCCTTTCTTAGAAAGGCAAGGGCGGGTCCATCAGGACGACATGGCTATCTCACCCAAAAATAGATTTTTCGCTTCGCTCAAAATCCGTTTTTTGGGCTCAAGCCATGTCGTCCTGATGGAAGTGTACCAGAGCATTACTGTATCTGTGGATTCTCAGAACGTGCCGTACTCCCCGGAGATATTTATTCCCGGTCGACTAGACCTAGAGACCTAAGATGTTACCGTTATACATCTTTTCAACTAACTATAAACTATGTTAGAGCTTCCTGCCCCCTACAGGGAAGAGTCCTACTAGACTCTGGAAAGTCTCGAAGAGTACATATATCTATGTATGAATACCAAGCAAGCTAATATAGTGGTCTCGCCCTATATTAAGTAAAGCATAGTTTGTATAGAACCACTGCGTCAATATATTGACCAGTCATCCGCACAATACTTGTATTGGACAAAGGTTTATATCCGCATAGGAAGAAACTAATAAAACCGCCCTCGTCCCTTTATGGGACGGAGTCCTCCCATTAGGGGACTTACATAAACCAATGCAACATAGCTTGCAAAACAGAACAATTCTATCAGAATTATCCCAGATAAGATACATAGAATAAAAATGCTCAATTATACCAATAAATTGACACAGGTGAAAGAGACGCAAGGTTCTCAAGAACAAGTTTATTGACAGATAATAAACAGACAGGTTAACAACAAATATATATATTTATATAAAAGAGGGTAACCCAAAACTTTAAGCATAAGTATGATAGTAAACAGAACTTGTTTATATGAAAGAAAAACCATTAAACACCACTTTAATGAGATACCAAGGTATCAAGTCATAAAAAATCTGTATTACAAATCAATCACATTAGCGTTAGAAACGCTTGGCACACATGTCTGAACTTATGCAAGGTTCACCTTTGAAGGAAGGAACAGTCTATATGGGCACTTGGTGCCCTCATTTAGTTTGTAGTACAGTATGTACCTACACACTCACCCTGGACTTAATCGTCCCAATTAAGACCACTGTTCCTCGCAGAGTTAAACAGTAGGGTTAACTACACGACCCACTGCTACCACAGATCTCTTAAGTTCCTCTACTTGCTTCGCATAGTGGCGAAAGAACACCCTGGAAGACTTCCAGCCCGTGTATGAACGGAGATGTTCAAAATCCATACAATTAAAGAAATTTAGGGATGAGGCAACTTTCCTCGGATCGTGACCTGCGGGTGTACTGTCAGGATCCGCTCTGCGAATAAAATATGTCATTTTCGCTCTGAGTTGATTCAGAGATAAATTTGAGCCTGATGTTTCTCCCCTGAATAGTTGACTACCCTTGAAGTCTGAAGTTCTACGAAGATAGACCTTTAGGCATTCTACTGGACATAGAGATGCATCTTCTTTCAGAGGACAGATTCTCCAGGGACCCCACCTGTTGGTGGGTAACTCATTCTTGGCGAGAAATGTAGGATCCGGAAACAGGTTCAGCTCCCCCCCATCCAGGAACTGAACACGACCTGCCTCTCTCGAGAGGGCTACGATCTCACTAACCCTGGCCCCGGACGCGAGTGCAAATAGGAAAATAACTTTCTGCGTCAAATCCTTTAACGCACATTCTTCATTGCTCAACAAGGAGGCGAAATGAAGAACTTTGTCTAAAGACCATGAGATGGGCTTTGGAGGTGCTGAAGGTCTGAGCCTAGCGCAGGCTTTCGGAACTTTATTAAAGATCTCGTTACCTAGGTCGATCTGGAAGGCAAATAAAATGGGTCTCATCAAAGCCGATTTACACACTGAAATCGTGTTAGCTGCCAATCCTTGGCCATGGAGGTGGATGAAGAAAGATAAGCAGAAATCTGTTGAGATCTCCTGCGGATTCTTTGCCTTTACAAAGGCCACCCATTTTCTCCATGATGACTCATATTGCCTTCTAGTCGATTTGCACTTGTATTCCTCTAGGAAGTCTATGCTGGCTTTCGAAATCCCGAAGCGCTTTCTCACCGCTAGGGCGAGAAAATCATGAGCTGCAGGGTCTGGGTTTTCTGTAATGAAGCGCAGACAGTCGACTTCTGGACTCGCTGGGTCAGAACTGGATGTGGTAGCGGCACGAACTTCATCTGTAGTTCCAACGCCAAGGGGAACCACATGCTGTTCGCCCACTTGTGGGCCACTATTGCCGCTACCCCCTTGAAGGATCTCAGTTTGTTGAGGACCCTCAACAGAAGGTTGTGAGGAGGGAACAGATAAATCCTGGACCATCTGTTCCAGTCGAGGGACATTGCGTCCACTGCTTCCGCTAAGGGGTCCTCGTACGGGGACACGTACAGGGGCAACTTCTTGTTGTCTTTCGTCGCAAAGAGGTCTATTTGCAGTTCTGGGACTTGATTCAGAATGAAGGAAAATGATCCTGCGTCTAAGGACCATTCCGACTCTATCGGTGTGAACCTGGATAGAGCGTCCGCTGTCACATTGCGGACTCCTTGAAGGTGAACTGCCGACAGGTACCACTTCTTCTTTTCCGCCAATCGGAAAATGGCTAACATCACTTGGTTGAGAGGTGGTGACCTCGACCCTTGTCGATTCAAGCATCTCACAACCACCTCGCTGTCTGTCACCAATCTTATGTGGATCGAGTGACGCGGGGAGACTTTCTTTAAGGTAAGGAGCACTGCCATAGCTTCTAGAAAGTTTATATGAAAGGTCCTGAATAGCTTGGACCAAGTCCCCTGGACTTTTTTCCGATGAGAGTGACCTCCCCATCCCTCCTTTGAGGCGTCTGAGTGAATCGTCAACGACGGGGGAGGTGGCTGAAGAAGAACAGACTTCTTTAGATGTCTGGCTTGGGACCAAGGTCTGAGAAGAGTACGTAGCCGAGGCGGCACTGGTCTTCTCAGGTCTCTTCGCGCGTTTGATGCATACCTTCTCCAAACTCCGGTTGCATCCTTTAGCTGTGCTCTTAGCACTGGGTCTGTCACTGAAGCAAACTGGAGAGAGCCTAGTACCCTCTCCTGTTCGCGTCTTGATATCCTTTCGGAATCTAGAAGTCTCTTGACAGAGCCCGCTATCTCCTTCCTTTTCTTCATTGGGATGGAGAAACTGTGTGACAAAAGGTCCCAGTGGATTCCCAGCCACTGGAACTTTTGGGATGGAGAAAGTCGAGACTTTTTCTTGTTGATCTTGAAGCCTAGGTACTCTAGGAACTGGATCACCTGACTGGAAGCTTGCAAGCATTCGGTCTCGGATGCTGCCCACACCAGCCAGTCGTCCAGGTAGGCTACTACCTGAATTCCCTTTAGGCGTAATTGTTTGAGAGCTGCGCTCGCAAGCTTCGTGAAAATCCTTGGGGCTATGTTTAGCCCGAATGGCATGGCTCTGAAGGCGTACAGTTTCCGTTGTAGCCTGAACCCTAGGTAGGGGGAGAGTCGACGGCTGATTGGAATGTGCCAATAGGCGTCTGACAAGTCTATAGAGACTGAGTATGCCCTCTTGGGCAGTAAGGTCCTTATGTGTTGCAGTGTTAGCATCTTGAATTTGCAATTCACTATGAACTTGTTGAGTGGTGACAAGTCCAGAATGACTCTGAGCTTTTCCGAGTCTTTCTTGGGAACACAAAACAGCCTCCCTTGGAATTTGATAGACTTCACCTTTCGGATCACATTTTTCTCCAACAGTTCTTGAACGTACTCCTCCAAAATGGGGGTGGAGTGTTGGAAAAACCGAAGGCATGGGGGTGGAGTGCTGTACCAGCTCCAACCCAGTCCATTCTTGAGTAGGCTTTGGGCCCAGGGATCGAAGGTCCAGCGATCCCAAAATTTCATCAGTCTCCCTCCTACCGGTATCATTTCACTTGGACTGCCGTCCTGAGGTCTTGCCTCCCTGACCACGACCACCTCTGAATCCCCTTCCCCTTGAGGGGCGCCTAGACGAGCCTCTGGCTGCTCCTCTAGGTTTTGCACGAAAGGAAGAAGACTGTCCTTCGAACGTTGGGGCGAATGTGGTTGACTGACCTGGCACCGCCTGGGGTACCCACTGAAAGGCAGTCGGGGTTTGTGCCACCATCTGGGGCACTGGAGGCAAAGGCAATTGCAGTTGCTGTTGCTGTCTATAAGGCTTGGCTGGCCGAGATGGTAGCCTAGTCTTCATATTCTTCCTCTTTGGTTGAGGACCCTCATCCGGGGAAGATTTTCTTTTGATAGCCAGGCCCCACTTCTGGAGAAGATTTCTATTCTCCACGGCGGCCTTATCAACAACCTCTTTGACCACATCGGTAGGGAAAAGGTCTTTTCCCCAAATGTTGGAGGAGATTAACTTCCTTGGCTCGTGTCTCACCGAAGCCCCGGTGAACACGAACTCCCTGCAAGCTCTCCTTGCCTTGACGAAGCTATAAAGGTCCTTCGTCACTGTGGCTAAGTGAGACTTAGCCACTACCATGAACATTTCATGGACCTTGGGGTCACTTGCCCTCGTCTCGAGAGTAGTCTGATGAGACATTGAGGCAGCCAGTCTTTCTTTTGTCTCGAACTCTCTTCGTAAAAGAGATTCGGACAGCTTGGGGAGGTCCTCGCCGAATTGCCGTCCGGCAATATCAGCCTCCAACTTTCCCACTGAGAATGTCAGATGGACATCCTTCCAGTCTTTGTGGTCCATAGGTAGAGCCAGCGACAAGGGTTTACACTCCTCCAGGGAGGGGCAAGGCTTGCCGGCCTCGACTGCCTTTAGGACAGCCGCAAACCTTTTCTGTAAAAAGGGGAAGGCTCTATCAGGAGAGGACACAAACGAAGGGAGCTTCTTGCTCAATGCAGCTACCTTCGAATTCGAGAAGCCCCTCTCTTTCATCGAGGATGAAAGTAGGGCTTGAGCCTTAGCGTGGTCCATAACAATGACCTCCTTCGGCTCTGTCTCCTCCCTTGAAGCTGGTTCTTTTCTCAGCCGGACATAGCAGTCCGGATATGCTGCCTTGCTGGGCCAGAATTCTACCTCCTCTAGGGGAACTGAACCCAGCTTATCCGAAATGACGATCTTTCCAGTCGTCATCGGCATGTGCTCAGCATACCTCCATGGGTTAGCATCTGAGCATATGGGAAGGTCTTTCACATTGAGCCTTTTCCGGGGCCCATGTGATTCTGCCAGGGACTGCATACGCAGTTCCATTGCAGCCGCCTTCTCCTGATTCTCCTTCTGCATTTGTTGGATCATTCCAACAATCGAAGAGAGGGCCTGTCCCAGTTCTACTGGGAGGCCAGCCGATGTTGAGGGGATAGGCTCCGGTATCTGAACCGGAGTAGCCGACACCTCGTCGACCTCATCCTCTACGACATCCGGGGTTTGAACTTGATCCTGACCTTCTGCCAGGAGGTCTTCTTCCAAACGATCGTCCAGGTCAGACATCCTGTCACATAACTGGATGTCTTGCATCGCATCTGCGACTTCCTCGTCCACCTGGACTTGATCTTGAAGGATCTCCTCTTGAGGCTGGGGAATCACTGCCTCAGCTGATGCCTGGGGAAAAAGATACGCCCTCATCTTCTCACTTGGAAGATAAGGGCCAGAGGTGTTCTTCTTGAAGCCCCTTACCCAAGTACGAAGCTTTTCCCTAGCTATATCCCTTGATTCCGCCGTTCTAGGGGAATCAAAAGCCTCAGTAATCAGGTTAGTGCATACAGTACATACCTGAGGGTCCCAATACTGGAGATCATCTTTGGAGACAGCGCATGCTGCGTGTCTCCTACAACACTCATGTCCGCAGAGGTTCTTGCTG
>NC_090734.1:16604057-16611190 GCF_036898095.1 Palaemon carinicauda
TCGTTAACCCCAAGTTCGTACATGGATGTCACACAGACTTCAAATACGCCTACAGTCTAAATTGATTCTGAGAAAGGCAAGCTGTTTCGAGAAATAAACTGCCGTGGCGGAGTTCTACACTCTCAGACTGCTAATCTAGTTTAATTTAGATTTTATTTATTTATTTATTTATTTTTTTCTTTTTTGGCTATTTTGTTGTGACAGGAATTAGTCTGGTTGGTCGAGCTAGAGGTGAGGGGGGGAGGAAAAAATAAGTTGAGTAGTATTAAATATATCTAGTTTTGGTATCTTTAAATATTTTTTTTTTTAATAAGGTGCATTTTTTTCTCGTTTAAATAAAATGATTTATGAGGTTACCGGAAATTATATATAAATTATAAGATCATTATTTTGGGTTATTAGGTTGTTTTTTTTTATGTAATTTTGGTAGCTGGTTATTTTTAAATTTTTATGTAATTTGACTTGTTAGGTTATTTGTTTATATTTTAATGTAATTTTGGTTACGTTGTTTTTTAAAATTATAATGTAATTTTGATTGTTAGGTTATTTTTTATTTTAATATAATTTTGGTTTTTAGGTTATTTTGGTTGCAAGGATATTTTTAAAAATTTTAATGTAATTTTGGTTACATTATTTTTTTTCAAATTATAATGTAATTTTGGTTGTTGGGTTATTTTTAATCTTAATATAATTTTGGTGTTTAGGTTATTTTTCATTTTAATGTAGTTTTGGTTGTTAGTTTTTTTTTTATTTTAATGTAATTTTGGTTGCTAGGTCATTTTTTATTTTTACGTAATTTTGGTTGCTAGATGATTTATTTTTATTTTAATGTAATTTTGGTTGTTAGATTAATTTTTAATTCTAATGTAATTTTTGGTTGTTATTTTTTATTTTGATGTTATTTTGGTTGTTAGGTTATTTTTTATTTCAATATAATTTTGGTTTTAGGTTATTTTTTTTTTAATGTAGTGTTGGTTAGGTAATTTTTTCATTTTAATGTAATTTTGGTTGTTATGTTATTTTTGAAGTTTAATGTAATTTTGGTTCTTAGGTTATTTTCTAATTTTGATAAAAATATTCTAAGAATTTCTTAATTATTTAATGTGGAAACAAAGAAGCGAAACCAAAGAGGTCACCAGGAGATATAAAGTAAGAAAAGAAAATGAAAAACTTTATTAGGCCTAAAATTGAATATTCTAAAAAGGAGTTCATCTTTAAGGACTCGCAGGTAAACTCATCCCGTTCTAATTGAGTCAGATTATCAAACCTATCGAGGTGGAAGCGTCCAGTCACTCGCAAATTTCACACATTATTATTATTTTTTTTTCTTTTTGGACGTTGAAAACTTATTTTCTAATTTCCTGGATAATTCCTTATCAGGTGAGAAGAAGAAGTTTCTATATATTATTCAGATTTTGTAGTGGTGTGACTAAACAAACACACGCACACACACACTATATATATATATATATATATATATATATATATATATATATATATATATATATATATATATATATATATATATATATATATATGATAAATTTTGCACATTTTTACGTGTTTTTCATATTCAAATAAGCCATATATATTTTTTTGATATATTAATGTCTGGATTCTCTTAACGACCTCGGGATCAGAGCCCCAGGCGAAATCACACAAAGACAAGAGCTTGGCTCCGGCCGGGAATCGAACCCTGGTCGGCAAGCTTTATAGACAGTGACTAACCCATTCGGCCACGAAGAAAGATAAAAGTCAATGACAATTCTACTGTACTTATACCTGTCGAATTCAGGTATTTTGTACTTAGAATTGAAATCAACCCATCTTCACCATCGTAGCTAATTGGTAGTTTGTTACTTGGCATTCAATTAATGATAAATTTTGCACATTTTTACGTGTTTTTCATATTCAAATAAGCCATATATATTTTTTTGATATATTAATGTCTGGATTCTCTTAACGACCTCGGGATCAGAGCCCCAGGCGAAATCACACAAAGACAAGAGCTTGGCTCCGGCCGGGAATCGAACCCTGGTCGGCAAGCTTATATAGACAGTGACTAACCCATTCGGCCACGAAGAAAGATAAAAGTCAATGACAATTCTACTGTACTTATACCTGTCGAATTCAGGTATTTTGTACTTAGAATTGAAATCAACCCATCTTCACCATCGTAGCTAATTGGTAGTTTGTTACTTGGCATTCAATTAATGATAAATTTTGCACATTTTTACGTGTTTTTCATATTCAAATAAGCCATATATATTTTTTTGATATATTAATGTCTGGATTCTCTTAACGACCTCGGGATCAGAGTCCCAGGCGAAATCACACAAAGACAAGAGCTTGGCTCCGGCCGGGAATCGAACCCTGGTCGGCAAGCTTATATAGACAGTGACTAACCCATTCGGCCACGAAGAAAGATAAAAGTCAATGACAATTCTACTGTACTTATACCTGTCGAATTCAGGTATTTTGTACTTAGAATTGAAATCAACCCATCTTCACCATCGTAGCTAATTGGTAGTTTGTTACTTGGCATTCAATTAATGATAAATTTTGCACATTTTTACGTGTTTTTCATATTCAAATAAGCCATATATATTTTTTTGATATATTAATGTCTGGATTCTCTTAACGACCTCGGGATCAGAGCCCCAGGCGAAATCACACAAAGACAAGAGCTTGGCTCCGGCCGGGAATCGAACCCTGGTCGGCAAGCTTATATAGACAGTGACTAACCCATTCGGCCACGAAGAAAGATAAAAGTCAATGACAATTCTACTGTACTTATACCTGTCGAATTCAGGTATTTTGTACTTAGAATTGAAATCAACCCATCTTCACCATCGTAGCTAATTGGTAGTTTGTTACTTGGCATTCAATTAATGATAAATTTTGCACATTTTTACGTGTTTTTCATATTCAAATAAGCCATATATATTTTTTTGATATATTAATGTCTGGATTCTCTTAACGACCTCGGGATCAGAGCCCCAGGCGAAATCACACAAAGACAAGAGCTTGGCTCCGGCCGGGAATCGAACCCTGGTCGGCAAGCTTATATAGACAGTGACTAACCCATTCGGCCACGAAGAAAGATAAAAGTCAATGACAATTCTACTGTACTTATACCTGTCGAATTCAGGTATTTTGTACTTAGAATTGAAATCAACCCATCTTCACCATCGTAGCTAATTGGTAGTTTGTTACTTGGCATTCTTTCTTCGTGGCCGAATGGGTTAGTCACTGTCTATATAAGCTTGCCGACCAGGGTTCGATTCCCGGCCGGAGCCAAGCTCTTGTCTTTGTGTGATTTCGCCTGGGGCTCTGATCCCGAGGTCGTTAAGAGAATCCAGACATTAATATATCAAAAAAATATATATGGCTTATTTGAATATGAAAAACACGTAAAAATGTGCAAAATTTATCATTAATTGAATGCCAAGTAACAAACTACCAATTAGCTACGATGGTGAAGATGGGTTGATTTCAATTCTAAGTACAAAATACCTGAATTCGACAGGTATAAGTACAGTAGAATTGTCATTGACTTTTATCTTTCTTCGTGGCCGAATGGGTTAGTCACTGTCTATATAAGCTTGCCGACCAGGGTTCGATTCCCGGCCGGAGCCAAGCTCTTGTCTTTGTGTGATTTCGCCTGGGGCTCTGATCCCGAGGTCGTTAAGAGAATCCAGACATTAATATATCAAAAAAATATATATGGCTTATTTGAATATATATATATATATATATATATATGCTGTATATAATATTTATATATATATATATATATATATATATATATATATATATATATAATATATATATATATATATATATATATATATATATATATATATATATATATATATATATATATATTTATATATGTATATATATGTATTTATATAAATATCTGTGTATATATACATATATATATATATATATGTATATTATATACAGTATATATATATACATATATGTATATATGTATTTATATAAATATCTGTGTATATATATATGTATATATATGATAAATATTGCACGTTTGGACGTGTATTTCATGTTCAAATAAGCCTTTTATTTTAATACCTTAATATTTGGATTCTCTCTTATACCTCGGGATCAGAGACCCAAGGCGAAACCACTCAAAGACACAAAGACAATAGCTTCAGGCCGGTCAGGGAATCGAACCCTGGTCCAGAAAGCTGGCATGACAGTGACAATACTATTTGGCTATATATATATATATATATATTTTTATATATATATATATATATATATATATATATATATATATATATATATATATATATATATATATATATATATATATATATATATATATATATATATATATATATAAGTAGTAGGTTAGTCAGGACACCAGTTACCCGTTGAGATACTACCGCCAGAGAGTTATTGGGTCCTTAGACTGGCCAGACAGTATTACATTGGATCCCTCTCTCTGGTTATGGCTCACTTTTGATTTACCTACACAGACACCGAATAGTCTGGCCTATTCTTTCCACATTCTCCTCTGATCTCATACACCTGACAACAATGAGATTACCAAACAATTCTTTATCGCTCAAGCGGCTAACTACTCTACTGTTCTGTAGTTGTCCAGTGGCTACTCTCCTCTTGGTAAGGGTAGAATAGACCCTTTGGCTATGGTAAGTAGCTCTTTGAGAATGACATTCCAAGATCAAAACATTGTTTTCTAGTCTCGGGTAGTGCCATAGCCTCTGTACCATGGACTTCCAATGTTTTGGGTTCTCTTGCTTGAGGGTATACTGGGGCACACTCTTCTCTCTTATTTCCTTTTCTTTTGCTTTTTGAAATATTTTTGGTCTATATATGAAAGATCTAATGTTTTGTTACTGTTCCTCCCTGGGGTGTTCTTCACTGTTGGAGCCCTTGGGCTTATAGCATCTTGCTTATCCAATTAGGGTTCTAGTTTAACGTGTAAAAAAGAAGATATATATATATATATATATATATATATATATATATATATGTATATATATATATATATACACAGTGTATATTATATATATATATACATATATATATATATATATATATATATATATATATATATATATATATATATATATATATATATATATACACGCATAGATAGATAGCTAGATACAGTATATATATAAATATATATATATATATATATATATATATATATATATATATATATATATATATATATATGTACATACATATTTATTCATTTATTTATTTATTTACTTATACCTCTCTCACAATATACAGTATATATACATATATACACACATACACCCACCCACACACACACACACACACACACACACACACACACACACACACATATATTATATATATATATATATATATATATATATATATATATATATATATATACACTCACATACACACACATACATACATGCATCAAAAGTACTTTAATTTTCTCTACTCTGTCGCAGACTGAAATTATTATTATTTTTTCTTTTATGAGTGACGCTTTTTCAAGCGTCGGTCCATCCACGACTTGTCATATATTTCAACGTGACTCTGAATCAAAGCTTTCAATATTAAATTAATATTTCTTTTCGAATCACTAAAATACGAGAACAAAATGCTGCTGACGCTTTGTGATGGACGTTGATTGCAATGCTTTACATGCTGGAATTTGAAAGAAATATTTTCTTGTTTTTTGAGTAACCTTTGGGCTTTCTTAAACAATGATGTTAGGGAGAATGTATTGAAATATATTTACTTTCCAAAAGAGGAGTTTATCGTTAAGGATATCGTGAATATCAATGTTTTATTTGGTATTTCATTATAAGGAATATATTGGAGTATGTACTATGCCTCAGTTATAAGAATACATAGCAATATATTGGAGTATGTACTATGCTTTAGGTATAGAATATATAGTAATATAATGCAGTATATACTATGCCTCAGTATGCAGTCTTCATTGGAAGATTCGCTGATTGAAGATGTTTTGTGCTGTTTATAGGAAACTTCTGTTTATTAGATATTTTACTGTCCTTTTTTTCCATTCTTCATGATTTGAATTTAGTTTTAATTATTTGATTTAATTTTTATTATTTTTTTTTTAAAATCTGATTTCAGTTTTCATGATTCAAGTTTAGCGTTCATAATTTCATGTTATCTTATACGAATTAATTTTTTCACTCATTATTATTATTATTATTATTATTATTATTATTATTATTATTACTTATTATTATTATTATTATTATTATTATTATTATTATTATTATTATTATTAGCTAAGCTACAATCCTAGTTGGAAAAGCAGTATACTGTAATGTGATTTAATTTTTATTTTATTCATATTTAATCTTCATTAATCGATTTTATATTATATTAAATAATGACTTCCTTCATAATGAGATTTATCATTCATTAATTAATTTTATCCTTCTTAGATTAACATTTTTCCTCCACGGTGTGATTATTAATTGACTATTATTTCATTGTCATTGCTTAATTAATTCCTCCTATATCACATCTTTTCATCATGATATTGTCTCATCCTTCAAAAATATTTTTTTTTTTTTTTACTTTCCATGAATAAATTTTATCTTTCTTGAATTAAATTTCATCCATCATAAGATATTTTCATATTAAATAATTTAAAATGATTTTTATAATAGATACTGTAGTCTCATTCTTCGAGAATTAAATATTCATCGATCATAAATTACGTTTTTCCCCCTTAGAGTTATTTACTCCTCATGAATTAATTGTAACCTTCATTAACAAATCTCATCTTCAAAAATTAACTTTAAACTTGAATATTCTTTTATCAATAAACTAAAGGCAATAAATTTACCACGCAATGCGATAAGCTCTGGTTTGTGAGATAATAAAATCGGTGACTTTCTATTTGTGAGATGATAAAATCGGTGGCCCTTTGTTTGTGAGATCATAAAATCGGTGAGCTTTTAATCGTGAGATAATAAATAGGTGAGATTTTTTTATGCAAGATAATAAAATCGATGAACTTTTATTTGTGAGATGATAAAATCGGTGGGCTTTTGTTTGTGGAATAATAAAATCTGTGAGCTTTTGTTTGTGAGATAATAAATCGGTGA
>NC_090734.1:16611690-16616690 GCF_036898095.1 Palaemon carinicauda
AGGCAATTAAAGAAGGCGCCTTAATTATGGGGTTGGCCTTTACGCCAGGACCTTCGCTATAAATAGCCAGGCTCGGATTGTCTTGGCCTTTTATTTTGCAGTTGTTTTCTCTGCGCTAGTTTTCCCAGTTGTTTTTTTATTATGCCATAGATGTGTATTTGTGCATAGGCCTATGTATGTATTTGTTCTACGTATGTATATTGATGGGTTAGTTCACCAGACTTTCAGATTAGTTCACCAGACTTTCAACTGGGCTCCACAAGGCACTAGGAGTGTTGGAGGACCCAGACCTACATGGCTGAGGACTATGAAGCGTGAAGTAGGCGATGACGAATGGAGAAGTATGGATTGAAAAGCTCAAGATAGAGACGACTGGCGAAATCTAGCCGAGGCTCTTTGCGTCAATAGGCCTAGGAGATGGAGATGATGATGATGATGATGATGGTAGTGATGGGGGGACTTTATACTTGAATACGACAACAACAACAACAACATACTTAGATACGACTACAACAACAAATGCAGCCGTTTCTATCCAGTGTAGGGCAAAGGCCTCAGACATGTCACCTCATGTCTGGGGTTTGGCTATTTTCATCACCATTCTAGACAGTGCGGATCAGTGATGGTGAGAGACCTTAGTTTGATCGCTCACAGCAAACCAACCTAGTATGGGTAGACCTGACTAGTACAAGTTTGTTAAAGTATTCCTGGCTCTGAAAAGGGTACTTAAATACATGTAGACATATATTCATGCATAAAGAATGATTTAGTCTCCCCTTGCTTTGGTTTTGAAGTACAAGGAAAATTATCTCTTTGATTTCTTACTCAAATAAGAATTAAAACTTAAGATTCGCCTTAACATTGTACCTGGAACCACAATTTTTTTTTTTAACAATGTAAACAAATTGAAACTTTTGATAAAGAAACAGTAATTACCTCCGCCAACGAAGCTGGGAGGAGGTTATATTTTCATCCCTGTCTGTCCGTTTGTCTGTTTGTTTTGTTTGTTTGTTTGTGAACAACTTCCGGTTAACAATTTTACTTTCAGAGAGGAGTGAAACTTTTAGGGATTAATTGTTATGCCGAGACGTGGAAGGGATTCGATTTTGAAAGTCCTAGGTCAAAGGTCAAGGTCAAGGTTGAGTAAAAGGTCGACCGAACTAAGCCTATCGTTAACCCCAAGTTCGTACATGGATGTCACACAGACTTCAAATACGCCTACAGTCTAAATTGATTCTGAGAAAGGCAATCTGTTTCGAGAAATAAACTGCCGTGGCGGAGTTCTACACTCTCAGACTGCTAATCTAGTTTAATTTAGATTTTTATTTATTTATTTATTTATTTTTTTCTTTTTTGGCTATTTTGTTGTGACAGGAATTAATCTGGTTGGTCGAGCTAGAGGTGAGGGGGGAGGAAAAAAAAGTTGAGTAGTATTAAATATATCTAGTTTTGGTATCTTTAAATATTTTTTTTTAATAAGGTGCATTTTTTTCTCGTTTAAATAAAATGATTTATGAGGTTACCGGAAATTATATATAAATTATAAGATCATTATTTTGGGTTATTAGGTTGTTTTTTTTTTATGTAATTTTGGTTGCTGGTTATTTTTAAATTTTAATGTAATTTGACTTGTTAGGTTATTTGTTTATATTTTAATGTAATTTTGGTTACGTTGTTTTTTAAAATTATAATGTAATTTTGATTGTTAGGTTATTTTTTATTTTAATATAATTTTGGTTTTTAGGTTATTTTGGTTGCAAGGATATTTTTAAAAATTTTAATGTAATTTTGGTTATATTATTTTTTTTCAAATTATAATGTAATTTTGGTTGTTGGGTTATTTTTAATCTTAATATAATTTTGGTGTTTAGGTTATTTTTCATTTTAATGTAGTTTTGGTTGTTAGGTTTTTTTTTATTTTAATGTAATTTTGGTTGTTAGTTCATTTTTTATTTTTACGTAATTTTGGTTGTTAGATGATTTATTTTTATTTTAATGTAATTTTGGTTGTTAGATTAATTTTTAATTCTAATGTAATTTTTGGTTGTTATTTTTTATTTTGATGTTATTTTGGTTGTTAGGTTAATTTTTATTTCAATATAATTTTGGTTGTTAGGTTATTTTTTTTTATTTTAATGTAGTGTTGGTTATGTAATTTTTTCATTTTAATGTAATTTTGGTTGTTATGTTATTTTTTGAAGTTTAATGTAATTTTGGTTCTTAGGTTATTTTCTAATTTTGATAAAAATATTCTAAGAATTTCTTAATTATTTAATGTGGAAACAAAGAAGCGAAACCAAAGAGGTCACCAGGAGATATAAAGTAAGAAAAGAAAATGAAAAACTTTATTAGGCCTAAAATTAAATATTCTAAAAAGGAGTTCATCTTGAAGGACTCCCAGGTAAACTCATCCCGTTCTAATTGAGTCAGATTATCAAACCTATCGAGGTGGAAGCGTCCAGTCACTCGCAAATCTCACACCTTTTTATTATTATTTTTTTTTCTTTTTTGACGTTGAAAACTTATTTTCTAATTTCCTGGATAATTCCTTATCAGGTGAGAAGAAGGAGTTTCTATATATTATTCAGACTTTGTAGTGGTGTGATTAAACAGACACACGCACACACAGACTATATATATATATATATATATATATATATATATATATACTGTATGTAATATATATATATATATATATATATATATATATATATATATATATATGTATATATATATATATATATATAATATATATATATATATATATATATATATATATATATATATATATATATATATATATATATACTGTATATATATTTATATATGCATATATATATGTATTTATATAAATATCTGTGTATATATACATATATATATGTATATTATATACAGTATATATATACATATATGTATATATGTATTTATATAAATATCTGTGTATATATATGTATATATATGATAAATATTGCACGTTTGGACGTGTATTTCATGTTCAAATAAGCCTTTTAATTTAATACCTTAATATTTGGATTCTCTCTTATACCTCGGGATCAGAGACCCAAGGCGAAACCACTCAAAGACACAAAGACAATAGCTTCTGGCCGGTCAGGGAATCGAACCCTGGTCCAGGAAGGTGGCATGACAGTGACAATACCATTTGGCTATATATATATATATATATATATATATATATATATATATATATATATATATATATATATATATATGTTGCTGTCTCACAGGATACTTTTACAGGAGAGGGGGTTCCCAGCCCCCTCGTCCCGTCCCTTTTAGTCGCCTCTTACGACACGCAGGGATAACGTTGGCGCTATTCTAATTGTTTTATGCCCCCGCGGCCACAGGTGACAGAATTTGGAAGGGTGTGTGAGAGAAGGAAGTTGAGAGTTAATGTGGGTAAGAGTAAGGTTATGAGATGTACGAGAAGGGAAGGTGGTGCAAGGTTGAATGTCATGTTGAATGGAGAGTTACTTGAGGAGGTGGATCAGTTTAAGTACTTGGGGTCTGTTGTTGCAGCAAATGGTGGAGTGGAAGCAGATGTACGTCAGAGAGTCAATGAAGGTTGCAAAGTGTTGGGGGCAGTTAAGGGAGTAGTAAAAAATAGAGGGTTGGGCATGAATGTAAAGAGAGTTCTATATGAGAAAGTGATTGTACCAACTGTGATGTATGGATCGGAGTTGTGGGGAATGAAAGTGATGGAGAGACAGAAATTGAATATGTTTGAGATGAAGTGTCTGAGGAGTATGGCTGGTGTATCTCGAGTAGATAGGGTCAGGAACGAGGTGGTGAGGGTGAGAACGGGTGTAAGAAATGAGTTAGCGGCTAGAGTGGATATGAATGTGTTGAGGTGGTTTGGCCATGTTGAGAGAATGGAGAATGGCTGTCTGCTAAAGAAGGTGATGAATGCAAGAGTTGATGGGAGAAGTACAAGAGGAAGGCCAAGGTTTGGGTGGATGGATGGTGTGAAGAAAGCTCTGGGTGATAGGAGGATAGATGTGAGAGAGGCAAGAGAGCGTGCTAGAAATAGGAATGAATGGCGAGTGATTGTGACGCAGTTCCGGTAGGCCCTGCTGCTTCCTCCGGTGCCTTAGATGACCGCGGAGGTAGCAGCAGTAGGGGACTCAGCAGTATGAAGCTTCATCTGTGGTGGAAATGTGGGAGGTTGGGCTGTGGCACCCTAGCAGTACCAGCTGAACTCGGCTGAGTCCCTGGTTAGGCTGGAGGAACATAGAGAGTAGAGGTCCCCTTTTTGTTTTGTTCTTGTTGATGTCGGCTACCCCCCAAAATTGGGGGAAGTGCCTTTGGTATATGTATGTATGTATATATATATATATATATATATATATAGACTAATGGGCTGGACAAGTCACCAGCTACCCGTTGAGATACTACCGCTAGAAAGTTATTAGGCCCTTTAACTGGCCGGACAGTATTACATTGGATTCTTCTCTCTGGTTACGGCTCACTTTTGATTTACCTACACACACCGAATAGTCTGGCTTATTCTTTCCACATTCTCCTCTGATCTCATACACCTGACAACACTGAGATTACCAAACAATTCTCTATCGCTCAAGCGGCTAACTACTCTACTGTTCTGTAGTTGTCCAGTGGCTACTCTCCTCTTGGTGAGGGTAGAATAGACCCTTTGGCTATGGTAAGTAGCTCTTTGAGAATGACATTCCAAGATCAAAACATTGTTTTCTAGTCTCGGGTAGTGCCATAGCCTCTGTACCATGGACTTCCAATGTTTTGGGTTCTCTTGCTTGAGGGTATACTCGGGCACACTCTTCTCTCTTATTTCTCTTTCTTTTGCTTTTTGAAATATTTTTGGTCTATATATGAAAGATCTAATGTTTTGTTACTGTTCCTCCCTGGGGTGTTCTTCACTGTTGGAGCCCTTGGGCTTATAGCATCTTGCTTATCCAATTAGGGTTCTAGTTTAACGTGTAAAAAAGAAGATATATATATATATATAT
>NC_090734.1:16621690-16636690 GCF_036898095.1 Palaemon carinicauda
GAGAGAGAGAGAGAGAGAGAGAGAGAGAGAGAGAGAGAGAAAGAGAGAAATAAAAAAGGGATGTAGGATGCAGTAACAACGTTAAATCAGATCAGTCATATATAAACTATGAAACGAGATTTACAGCCCATTTGGGAAAGGAAATAAAGGAATAACGAATAAACTATATGTATATGTATATATATACATATATATATATATATATATATATGTGTGTGTGTGTGTGTGTGTGTGTATACGTGTGTGTGTGTGTGAGAGGAATAAAAAAGGAATATAAAATGCAGTAACAACGTTAAATCAGATCAATCATATATAAACTATGAAACAGGATTAATGCAAACCTGTTCAACAGAAAACCATTTGCTTTAGCATCTATGGAAGAAATAAACCAATTTAAAACATGAAAAATAAAATATAATTTGAAATATGAAATATTTCGATGAAGAATTTGAACGAAATGAGAAATGAAAGAACATTGCAGTTATTAAAAAATCAATAAAGTTTCTAGAAACTTTTGAATGAGGCTACGAGAAGAGAGAGTCACGTCAAACTTTGCCGTAGAAATTCTCACTTAATTTCACTTTTGGTAGTTTTGTCTTATCATACGCCACGATGAACTACACGGTTAAGAAATAGAAAATTATGGCTATGAAAATCCACTATTATATATTTGTATATTTAAAAATACCGGGAGCTTTCGCACTTTTCTTAAAGCTGAAGAGGCACTTTGGTAACGTCTCTGCCTGGTTTTTGCCAGACGGGGATTCGAGTCCCTCTTAGACTCGTTAGTGCCTTTAGTGTATGCAATCTTACCGTCCTTGTGAGCTAAGGAGGGGGGGGGGGTTCGGTTTGGGGGAGCCTATAAGTCTGTCTGCTGAGTCATTAGCATCCATTGCCTGGCCCTTCCTGGTCCTCGCTTGGGTGGAGAGGGGCTTGGGCGCTGATCATATATGGTTAGTCTCTTGGGCATTGTCCTGCTTGCTAGGGCAATGTCACTGTCCCTTGCTTCTGCTATTCATGATTGACCTTTAAACCTTTAAGTGTGGAAGCTGCTATTTTTAAATATACAATGAAATTGGGGATTTTAATACCTGAGATCAACAGACACAGCTTGGTGTTTTATTCAAGCCATAGAAAATTATGATAATTCTTTTATTGAATGAATACGATATATCCCCCACACTCATTCCCCCCCCCCCCTCCCCAAGCATTTCTTCTCACCCCCACCCGATCCGCCACCCTTCCATTCAAAGTTTCTGAAGAGGAAAGATTGAAGAATGCAAATACTATTCATATAGATATTTTTTAATTTTTTTTATTTGTTTATGTAAGCGTGTCAAAGTAGTCTACGTCTTTGAGGTTTTTGTTGATATAGAAAACGTGAAACTTCAACTGACTTGCCAATAGAGAGAGAGAGAGAGAGAGAGAGAGAGAGAGAGAGAGAGAGAGAGAGAGAGATTCTCAGATTCCTTGTAGTGAAACTATTGATTCATAGAAGACCTAAATTACTCTCTCTCTCTCTCTCTCTCTCTCTCTCTCTCTCTCTCTCTCTCTCTCTCTCTCTCTCTCTAAATATTTACTTATAGATTTATGTATATATATATATATATATATATATATATATATATATATATATATATATGTATGTTTATGTGTATATATGTATATGTATAATATATATATATATATATATATATATATATACATATATATATATATATATATATATATATATATATATATATATATATGTGTGTATGTATGTTTATGTGTATATATGTAATGCATATATATATGTATATATACACATATTTATATATAAATATGTATGTATATATATACACACATATATATGACATTATCACCAACTCATTCTGAGACGAGGTTATTGCTACTGTTGGTCACCCACTCCTGAACTGACCTGACCCAACAATACTGCCCCCCCCCCCCACAATGGATAGCTAAGAGGTACAGAGAAACGTGAATAAGAATAATGAACAAGGATAACGAAGAAGAGGGGGAGAGTCCTTAACCCCCCACCCCCCCCCCCTCCACATCCTCTTTAGATGCTATTAACTGAGACACTTGTGGAAGCTAATCCAGGCGAGGCTAATGTGCAATGAGAGAGGCTTGTAAAGGCCTCTAGGAATTAGATTCTAGGCTGAGCATTGCCTTGTAAATCGGGGGCTCAAGTTTCGTCTCATTTCCTGGAGCAGAGAGAAGTCGAGGCCCCTTTCCCTATTTGACCCTTTCCTTTCCCCCTTTCATTTCCTTGCCTGATTCTGTCAGCCCTTTTCGCTTATTTTGTTGTCTGAATTTTTTTTTTTTTTTTTTTTTTTTTTTTTTGTAAACTAATTACGAGTGGAATTGTTTATTCTAGAGGTTCCTTTACCGAAGTCGGCCCCGTTCTTTCCCCTTTCATTTCCTTGCCTGATTCTGTCTGTCCTTTTCGCTTGTTTAACTTTCGGTTTTTATAGTTATTTCATTTTTTTCTTTGCATATATTTTTGGGTATTTTATGAAGTGGAAAAATGAAACAATCTCCAATAGATTTATTACATTTGAGAACAAAGCCCTCAGAAGAATGTGGGAGTTAAATGGCAGGACAAGATTAGAAATGAGACTATGAGAGAGATTACTCGAGTGCCATATGTGGATGAGGTTATGATGAGGGGTAGATGGAGATGGTTTGGGCATACTCTTCGCACTCCCCTTGAGAGATTAGTTCACCAACCGTTCAGCTGGGCTCTACAAGGCACTAGAAGAGTAGGAAGACCCGAAGCTTACAAAGCTGAGGACTATGAAGCGCCAAGTAGATGATGATGATGAATGGAGAAATATTAATTTGAAAGCTCAAAATAGAGACGACTGGCGTAATCTAACCGAGACTTTGCGTCAATAGGCGTAGGAGGAGATGATGGTGATGTGTATATTAGTGTAAATCATATTTGTTGAGATCTTTATGATATTCATCGTTTCATTTTCAGGTAGGTTAAGTTTGCCAATATAAACAAAATAAAATTGACTGAAAGATTTATAGGAATATAGGTCAAAGTATTATTAGGTAATGAGATTAACCATTGCAATTGCTGTGTGTATATTATGGAACAAATCCAAGGACCCCAACAGGGTATAAAGCCTAGAGCGGAAAGGAAATAGACACATAGCGAAATAAATGTTTATGAGAAATAATAAACAAATTGAAATTATGAATTACATGAAGATTAATAACAACGTCATGTATAAACTTTGAAACGAGAATTCAGTCTACCTATTCAAAAGAAGAGTCGAATTTCTGGATTCAGCGTCCGGATTAGGTACATCATTCCATAGTCTGGTCACAGCTGGGATGAGAACTTCTAGAATAATGAATAGTAGTGAGCTTTATTATGGAGAAGGCAAGACTGTTTGAATTGAATGGATGCATTGTAATATGTACAGGATAGTACAGTCTGGGAATATCTTAAAGCAAAGGATGGTCAAAATTGTGGAAAGTATCATGCTACTACCACTAGAGAGTTACGGCATCTTTTGACTGGCCAGGCAGTACTACTTAGGATCCTTCTCTCTGGTTACCGTTCAGTTTCTCTTTGCCTACACATAAACCGAATAGTTTGGCCTATTCTTTACACATTCTCCTCTGCCCTCGTACACCTGACAACACTGAGATTACCAAACAATTCTTCTTCACCCAAGGGGTTAATGCACTGTAATTGTTCAGTGTACTTTCCTCTTGGTAAGGGTAGAAGAGACTCTTTAGCAATAGTAAGCAGCTCTTTTAGGAAAAGGCCACTCCAAAATCAAACTATTGGACTCTAGTCTTGGGTAGTGCCATAGCTTCTTTACCATGGCCTTCCACTGTCTTGGGTTAGAGTTCTCTTGCTTGAGGGTACACTCGGGCACACTATTCTATCTAATTGCTCTTCCTCTTGTTTTGTTAAAGTTTATATAGTTTACATGGGAGATATTCATTTTAATGTTGTTACTCTTTTTAAAATATTTTTTTTCTTGTTTCCTTTCCTCACTGGGCTATTTTCCCCTTTGGAGCCCCTGGGCTTATAGCATCCTGCTTTTCCAACTAGGGTTGTAGCTTAGCAAGTAATAATAATAATAATAATAATAATAATAATAATAATAATAATATGCTTAAAGAACTAACTAAACCAAGGTGCCGGAGCTTAATATATGGTTCATGTATAATTAATTCAATACGCAGTAAGTTTTTTTTTCCAATAAATTAGGATGAAAGTCAGTTGCTGAAGACCACATTAGGTACTCGAAACAAGATGGAAGAAGTTATAACAACTCTTCTTCAGAATAGATTGATCACCGAAAATCTGAAAAGAATTTCTCAATATGCAAATTTTTCGTGCAATTGAAGAAGAAACAAATCGTATTAGTTTCTCAAAAGTTATTTGAAATCAAGAATCCCGCCTAAAATTTTTTTAAAAGTTGTATATAGTTAAAGAAACAATATCGATGTATAGATCTAGACGTTGAAGAGCCACTACACCTACTTACATATTTAAAATTTTGAAAGATTTTAGCTTCACCCCACTAATTTTGCATCATGCACTAATTTTTTAATTTTTGCTAGATGTCTATTATGGCATTCAGCAACCCAGTGAGTACTTTTCGGAGATGGAATTAACGCAAAGAGCGTTGCATCATCTGCACATGCAAGAAGCTTGTTTTCTATGCCAAATCCCATATCATGCGTAGCCTATAATATGGTATGAAATGAAATGAGCCGAAAATAATATTTTGAGGAACACTAAATATTACATTCCCATTGTTACTATTATACCAATTAACAACAACACAAACACACACACACACACATTATATATATATATATATATATATATATATACATATACATATATATATATATATATATATATATATATATATATATATATATATATATATATATATATATATATATATATATATATATACACGTATGTATGTATGTGTGTAAACAATTATACATATATACATAGTACAATGCTTGCTCCACGTCAGGAGGTCATGCCATTATTAAAATTGAAGAGAATTGTTCAATAATTAATTTAAAAGAAAAAGATATTCCCATTTGAAAAGGTTTTCCCCATTATAATGGTCTGTCAGTGATCAGCTTAATTATGCACTTCCCCTCCCCCTCCCCCTATCCCCTCTCAACCCCACCCCTCCCCCCTTCCCCTCATGAGAAGCTCATTGCCTATGAGGATATTATTTCTTTTTTTTCTCTCCATCGTTTTGTCAACTGACTTTGGATATCCCCAGGACAGTTTTTGTAAATCTCGAAAATGTTTTTTGAAAGTTTCAATTTTTTTAAATCTCGAAAATATTTCATGAAAATTTGACAGGTTTTAAAACACGAAAATATTTTTTGGAAATTTGAGTTTTTTTTTTAGATCGCGAAGATATTTCTTTAAAAATTCTAGATTTTCTTATCGCGAAAATATTTCTTGGACTTTTTAGTTTTTTAAATTTCAAAAATATTGCTTGAAAATTTGATTAAATCTCGAAAATATTTATTGATATTTTTTTTATTTATTTATTTATTTATTTATTTTTTTTTTCTTTGTAAATCGTAAAACTATTTTGAAAATTTTATTTTAGATATTCATTTGATTATTTTCCAATACATTTGAAGTAAATTTTTCCATCACTGTCAATTTCAATATTTATTTAATTATTTACTAATCATATTGAAATACATTTTTTAAACCTGTCTATTGAAATATTCATACAATTATTTTCAAATAATTTGGAAAGTAATATATTTTCTTAATCTGTCAATTTGAATAATCCTTTAATTATTTTCTAATATTTTTGAAGTACATTTTTCCACCGAGTTAATTTAAACATTTCATTATTTCATAATCATATTGAAATACATTTTTTAAACCTTCCCATTCTAATGTTAATTTAGTTATTTTCAATGTTTGCATCTCTTACCTCATTAAATCCTCATCGTATTTCCAGCAATAAATCACTGTATTTAGGAGTGTTATATTTTAACTTACTCTGTGCAAGCGAGCCGTTAGGAGGTGACTGAGAGACGAGTCGAATGCGACTAACTTTATTTCGACGGAGCATGAGTATATATACAACCTCTTCCAGTCAAGAACGGCACAAAAATTCAAAACATTATAATACAAGTACATACAGGCATAAGCAGGTTATCAGTGGAAGGGGAGAGCAATAGCTACAATATACAAAAAACAGAAATACCCTTACAGTGTACAAGGGCATTGTGGTGGCCGATGTGGTAGCTCCCTGACTGATGAAAGCGAGAATGGGGTTCGAGTCCCGCTCAAAATTGTTAGTTTCTTTGGTCTTTGCAACCTTACCATCCTTGTGAGTTAAGGATAGGTGGTTTTGGGAGCGTATAGATCGATCTGCTGAGTCATCAGCAGCCATTGTATGGCCCTCCTTGCTCACAACTTGGGTGGAGAGGAGGTTTAGGCGCTGAGCGTATGTATATATAGTCAGTCTCTAGGGCATTGTCCTGCTCGATAGGGCAATGTCACTATCCCTTGCCTCTGTCATTCATGAGTGGCTTTTAAACCTTTAAACGACTGTGTGTGGTACACGCTCGATACAAATCACACATATTATGTCAATGTCATTATTATTATTATTATTATTATTATTATTATTATTATTATTATTATTATTATTATACTCTGAATAATTTTACAGGATTCACTGTATTGAATTCTATTTTGAAATCCCAAACATTTTCAAGTTGAAATAAATCGAACTTAGTGATCATTCGTGTCAAACCATCGTTATGTGGAATGTGTCTGTCGTATTTTTTACGTTTCATGATAGATTGATTAAGCTGAGAAATATCCTGGAATGTTTTTCCTTGAGTGTACCCTCAAGCAAGAGAATTCCTCTTGCTTGAGGGTACACTTGGGCACACGATTCCATCTTATATCTCTTCCTCTTGTTTTTTATAGTTTATATATGAAAGATCTAGTTTAATGTTACTGTTCTTAAAATATTTTATTTTAATTGTTCATTGCTTCTCTTGTTATTTTATTTTCTTATTTCCTTTCATCACTGGGCTATTTCCCTGTTGGAGCCTTTGGGCTTATAGCATCCTGGTTTTCCAACTAGGGTCGTAGTGTATCTAATAATAATAATGATGATGATCATCATTATCATGTTGAATTTCTCTGTCACCTCGCAGTTTTTACTTTTCATGATAGATTGGCTACAGTGAGAAATCCCCTGGAATGTTTTTCTATGTAAATATGAGAACGGACGGAGTTAATGAGTTTCCCAGGGGATTTGAATTAAAGAAAATATTTATTCAAACACTGGCGTTTCAATTTAAAAAGGAAATACTTCTTTATCTTCAAAAGATATTTTATTATATTTTTAAAACTTATAAAGATGAGGAATGAAATTATTCAGTATTGTTTTTTTTCTACCATTCAAGGGTTTAGTTTGTTAAATGTATGGTTACTGCCTCTACTGTTTCCCATTAAAACCCAAGTTAGTTCAAATTATAAACAAGCACTTTTATTCCTTTCCTAAAAGTATAAAATTCATTTAATTCACAAAATATTTTCACCTCCTTTTGTGTTCCCATTAGGTCTTTGTAACTAGCTTTGTTTTAACCCTTTCTCAATAAACAAAACTCGTTTAATGAACATAATATTTTTTCCACCATTCCTTTGTGTTCACATTAGTTCTATTTGTAACTAGCTTTGTTTAACACATTAAAAACTAATTTAATTCACAAAATATTCTTCACCATTTGTATTCACATTAATTCTCTTTGTAAATAGCTTTGTTTTATCGCTCTTCTAAAAATCAAACCTCATTTAATTCTCAAAAAATTTTTCTCCTTTTCTTGTGTTCCCATTGGATATTGGATCTCTTTGTAACCAGCTTTGTTTTATCCCTTTCCTAAAAAACAAAAACTCATTTAATCAACATAATATTTTTCACCTTCTTTTGTGTTCCCATTAGGTCTCCTTCGGCTCGGTGTCACCTGCCCTGAGCGACCGCTCTTCCTTCCCTCGGTTCATCCGCACAGTGGCGCCGGATTCCTCGCACAACGCGGCTAGGTTGGCCTTCCTGACCCACTACTCATGGAGCACTGTGGCCACAATCTCAGAAAATCACGACATGTACACGTTGGTGAGTATTACACACTATGGCATTTCATTTATGATTTGATATCTAGCACTTGACCTGTTAGGGGACGAAGATCGAGAGGGAGATTGAGAATTAGATGGCGGGATAAGGTGAGGAGGTTTGGTGGAGAGGTTGCATCAGGCAACCGACCCCTTAATGTAAGGATAACGATGGGAAAGAAGAAGACTTCTTGACAAACAGGGTGTCTTGAACAATCATCAAGAGGCCGGTATCTTGATGTAACTTCTTCTTCTTCTTTTTTTTTTTTAATAACGTTCAAGTGTAGCATTTGTCGAAATCTCTACTCCCTATTATATCTAACCATTGATGTGACGATGGCTGTAGAATGCTTTTTAGATTAAGGCAACAGTGGGTTTAATATGCTTGATGGCACTGTTAATCTATTAGATTATTGCAAATCTCTCTCTCTCTCTCTCTCTCTCTCTCTCTCTCTCTCTCTCTCTCTCTCTCTCTCTCTCTCTTTTCTCGCGTGCTTCGACTATGACTATGACAACCACTCATCTTGTCTTTTAGAATTCCTGGAGAACCTCATCCTTAAGATTCTCAATTACATAGATGTCCATACCTACGTAATGTCTCTAACGTCAGATTATGATAATTTACCTTATGCTGGCTTTTACAAGGTCTTATAATCTTCCTTGATTATAAAGGCGAGTCCCTTGTGTGTGTGTGTGTGTTTTTTTTTTTTTTTTTGGGGGGGGGGGGGGGGCTTTGAATGTAAAGTAGACTTTTTAACAGTCTTTTAGGGGGACTTTAAGTTACGGTTTTCTAATTTAGCTAAGAAACTCTTTCATATAATTTTAAATTGGTTTTAATAGACATATATACATGTATATATATATATATATATATATATATATATATACATATATATATATATATATATATATATATATACATAATTGTGTATGAATGTGTATAACACAATATATTCATATACATATATATGTATATGTATGTATATATATATATATATATATATATATATATATATATATATATATATATATATATAAGTAGGGAAAATGGCTAGTTTTGGATCCATATAGTGATAAGGAAATCGATCCACAAGGGTGTCCCCCCAAACCTAACTCCAGCCCCTCCCTTAACCTCACTGGCTATCTCTAACCTAACTCCACCCCCCTTCTCTTAACCTTATTGACTACCCTTACCGTATCTCTCTCTCTCTCTCTCTCTCTCTCTCTCTCTCTCTCTCTCTCTCTCTCTCTCTCTCTAACCTAACCCAACCTAACCTAACCTAACCTAACCATTCAATCTTAAACCTAACCTAACCTAAACATTCAATCTTAAACCTAACCTAACCTAACTTAACCTAACCTAACCTAAACATTCAATCTTAAACCTAACCTAACCTAACCTAACCTAACCCATCAAGTGAGTGAAAAAATGGTTCGATCCCCTGGCTGGCCAGAAGCTATTGTCTCTGGGTGGTTCCACCTGGGGTCTCGGATCCTGAGATATGAGAGTGAATCCAGACATCAAGATAATATATGTGTGTGTATATGTATATGCATTGGTTAAACTTCACCCTATTAATTAAGATTAAATGGCTAAACATCACCCCTTTTTTAAGATGATATGGCTAAACTTCACCCTTTTAATGAATATTATAAAAGGCCAGACACGGTATTAACATTTTGTTTACAATGTTGATATCTCATTTATAACTTAAAGACTGAATACGAAATTCCAATGATGGATGTAAGATTTCAACTCCCCCTTTCACTTATCAATATTGCATAAGGGAGCTATCATTCAATCTTAAATAGTTATTATGGGAATTATTAAAGTTATCGTTATATTTTGAAATTATTGTTTATTACAATACTCATTATTATTATTATTGATTAAATCGGGGGAATTCAAGATTTTTATAACTGGTGGCATTATATTATTTTGTATTACCTGGAATATATATTTCAGGTTGAAACTTCTTGTTAACAATAAACAACTGTTACGACTAATGTCTATCCTTGAACAACCCAGTACAATAATAATAATAATAATAATAATAATAATAATAATAATAATAATAATAATAATAATAATAATAATAACATGAATCCATCATTCAACTTAAATAATTAATATGGGAATTATTAAAATTATCGTTATCTTTTGAAATTATTGTTAATAAAGTTATTACAATATTAATTATTATTATTATTATTATTATTATTATTATTATTATTATTATTATTATTATTATTATTATTATTGTTGTTAGCAGTGTTGGTAAATCTAATTGCTTATCCTATTATCTTTCTTTGATACGATAACACCTGAATAAACAGATTTAGGAATGTCACTCCTCGTGACGATTTGTCATATTTCTCGTGATGATGATAAGCCACGATATTTGATACGATAACACCCACATGACTGAACGTCTATGTGTCATCTTTCTCTTGATTATGATAAGAAGCCTCGCCCCAGTAATTTATCTCAAAATAGATGAACTCTATGGTTAATAAAATCAGAAATGGAATCTTTTCGTAGTATTTTATTTTATGTGATATACAACCAGACTAATTTTTTATATGCATGTATTTCTCCTTTCTCCTACTTATACTTAATACATATTTATATAACTATACATAGAAAATAACCAAAGTGTGGGTTCAGAATTCTCCTACGATGTTAAAGAATGAAAAAGTCAACACGTGAAACTCATGACGACAGCTCAACTAAGGAATGAATTAATCCTATGAATGATTCACGCCCCTAATTAATAAATGAATAAAAAAAGAGAATAAAGATTAACTCGCCTGTCATGGATATAAATGAACTTGCGCCAACCAGGGACATACCCTATTAAGACTATTTGTAATAATTAAACTTAGAAATGTCAATAAGCATCCCTCATTCTGATGCATTCTTTATATGTAATCGCTCTTTTTTTCCCCCTTTCCAATCAGAGTAGCATTTCCTGGTCCATCATTCAGCCTTATAATATTATAACTGGTAGAAAGCATGGTCTTTACTTTCTGTAACGTATACCATACCCCATAATGACTATCCGAATGTATAAAGAATAAACATATAACTCGCACTTTTACGATGAATCTAGTTGTATCGGTGTCATGAATTTGAATAATTCAAAGGATTTATTCCAATTGAAGAAAGCCAGGAAGTGTTTACTGTATATCTCCGGGGAAACAATACATCTATAAATAATATGATATAATTTTCAGGTGCCCTAGCTACATAAAAGCACACCCAGTCACCCATGCTATTAATGTTTGAAGAGGTTTCCAACGTATTTGCGATGGTGATAGCCTCCTCCCTGTGTGACCCAAAGGTTATACCTCTCATATGATCAGGAGAAAATAAGCCTAGGTATTTCCCTAATTTGTCCACCCTCCCGCTTAGAGGTCTATCCTGCTCTCTTGCATCTATCAGTCCTAAGCCCTCACATCACCATAAATAATTCTGTCCGCATCAATCGATGAAATACCCGTAGTAACATGATGACACGGGGCGTTATTACTGCTGTACTAAATTTTAAAAGGATTTGCATACCGGCAGACTTCTCTTACTGGTAGAGCTTCTGTCAGATCCTCATGTACGAAATTAAATTTAAACAATGGTTCTCCTCTCCGTAAAACTATTCAGGGATATGATATTCTCATGGTCTATGCTAATATGCCTGCATAACTTTCTCCGGGAATGGTGCATCTATATTATAAATGGTACTTCCGTTAATGGTGATATGTATACTATTTACATTTGCATTGTGGAAGAATGATAGAATAGTAGTTTTCTTGTATAATCCCCTGTAAGTGTCTCGTATCAATTAGTGCCATTGTCCTCTTGTATGGAATATGTGAACCAAACGTATGTCTGATAGAGAGACTAGATGAATATATATTATAAAGGCTTTGGTAATAATGACTGATTCAATACAGCCATTGAGTTATAATGACGAGTGACACGATCTATCCATGACTTTGATTGCTGTATTGTTAAGTTATTTAAATGTCCCTCTTTATCCGCGTTCATATCTCAACCCTCATTCGCCAGCTTTAATCGAATTCCCAGATTGACAGAATCCATTAGATTCATGACAATACTTGCTAAATCTAGTAATTTCTGAAACTTAGTGTTAATTCCATAAATGTTGAACTTCAGCGCCTGCTTAACTCTACTGCGAGTTTCTTTCATTCAAACCTTTACGAATATTATTTTCCAAATGTGGAAGAGAATCCAAGGAGAATCAATGTTTGTGAGCTAAATTGCGAGGCTTATATGTTATTACTACGTAAACGCTAATTCAGTCAATAATTTACTCGTTTTTTCTAGTAATATGCTAACACAACTGGTCAATGAAGTTGGTGCATATATATACACTCACACATATATTGATGTCTGGATTCCTTCTCATACCTCAGGATCAGAGACTCAAGGTGGAACCACCCAGAGACTGGCTTCTGGCCAGCCAGGGAATCGAACCATTTAGTTAGTATTGTCACTGTCATGCGGGCTTCCTGGACCTGGGTTCGATTCCATATATATATATATATATATATATATATATATATATATATATATATATATATATATATATATATATATATATATATATATAAGTCTCTGGGTGGTTCCACCTTGAGTTTCTGATCCTGAGGTATGAGAAGGAATCCAGACATCAATATATGTGTGAGTGTATATATATGCATTGGTTAAACCTCGCCCTATTAATTAAGATAAAATGGCTAAAAATCCTCCCTTTTCAAGATGATATGGCTAAACTTCACCCTTTTAATGAACATTATAAAAGGCCTGACACCGTATTAACATTTTGTTTACAATGTTGATATCTTATTTATAACACCAAGACTTTCACTTATCAAAATTGCATAAGGGAGATTATATTAGCAAACACTCCTAAAATTTCAACTGATACAGGTCTTAAGAGGATGAATGTAGTATAAACTGCTTATTATGATAAAAGAAATGAGTGTTTCAAGTCGAAATACACGATAAATTATTATTAAAGCTAAAATTAGATACAATCATCCCAGCTAGGCATCTGTAGAATGGCTAACTTTATAAGAATTGAATAGATAAAGACAAATAACATTAAATCAAGAAACCTTCAATAACATACACACACGAAAAAGATACATAAAAATATGTGAATTACAGTCATAATTTATTAAGATAGGATAATGATGTCGCTATAGATTAAAAGTGTTTGAACGCTTACTGTATGTCTCTGGGCTAACATCATATCTATGAAAAAAATATGATATAATTTTCAGTTGATTTGGCTACATAAAAGCACACCCCTGCTTAACTTCCAATCGCTACCCCTCCTTAAAAGTATTCCTTCTGGATGTAAAAAAAAAAAAAAGAAATATGGCTACCGCGGTTTTGCTTCCCTTTCAAAACATATAATTGGTAAAAAGGAGTGTGGTTCAATGAATAGAAGAGCAATCTCATAAAATAATATTTTTTTAATGAAAATACTGAAAACTTTCAATGTTTCAAAATAGAACTCTTTTATCTTGAAAGTATTAAATGGATACCCGGATAATAACAGGTTTAAATATATGCCGCTATTTGAGAGCTGAAATCGTTTACGAGCAACCTCAGAGAAATTTCATTCAATCTTAATTAAGAAGGTGAAGTTTAGCCATTCAATCTTCAGCCATTCCATTTTTATTAAAAGGGTGAAGTTTATCCAATTAATCTTTACTAAAGGGATGAAGTTTATCTATTTAATCTTTATTGAAAGGGTGAAGTTTAGCCTTTCCATCTTCAATAAAAGGGTCAAGTTTAGCCATTCCATCTTTATCAAATGGTTGAAGTTTATCCATTCCATCTTTATCAAAAGGTTGAAGTTTATCCATTTAATCTTTATTGAAAGGGTAAAGATTAGTCATTCACTCTTCGTTAAAAGGGAGGTGTTTAGCCATTCCATCTTTATTAAATGGGGGAAGTTTATCTGTTAATTATTCATTAAAAGGGTGAAGTTTAGCCATATCATCTTAAAAAAAGGGTGATGTTTAGCCATTTAATCTTAATTAATAGGGTGAGGTTTAACCATGCAACCTTCATTAAAGGTGGAAGTTTAACCATTCACTCTTTATTGAGAGGCTGAAGTTTATCAATTCAGTCTTCATTAAAGATTATTATTCATTCAATCTTAATTAAAAGAGTGAAGTTTAGTAATTCAACCTTATTTAAAGGTAGAAGTCTAGGCATTAAATCTTCATTAAAAAGGTGAAGTTTCGTAATTTAACCTTCTTTGGAAGGGTGAAATTTAGCAGTTCAGTAGTATTAGCAGAACGTCCAAGAAAAAAAAAATAATATAAAAATAAAAAATTATGACGAAAACGTCACGCTGTGTCGTGTCTCTAAGGGTTCACTTTCTGCTTCCTGTAAGAAGTTTGGCAATTTTTTCACCTTATTACGGATTAAGATTTGCATTATATAATCTATACATTCATGTTCACAACGATTAATCACCTTGATAAAACATGAACTTGACGAAACTAAAGGGTGAACACTTTCCAAAAATCAGCAAATTTAGCTCGGTTAATACAGTAAATCAAACTCAGATATCTCAAGGGAATTCAATTTTATCGCTAAAATATCTACTTTTCCTATTAGTTTTGATGATTCGATTCATAATCATCGAATAGGCTGGGGTAAATAGGTCAAGGCAACAGATTACAAAGAGATGAAGTGGGCGATTTCTCTATTGCGATTCAGCTGAAAATGGTTTATAGTAATTTCTTTTGAAATAAAGTTTCTTTAGCTATTACTTTTACAAGTAGGCTAACCG
>NC_090734.1:16646690-16654190 GCF_036898095.1 Palaemon carinicauda
GCCTGGACATTGTCAGTACTATCAAATGCTGAGCTGCTTGCGATGCGTCTCTTCTCTGCTCTTCGTAGCATTGTGTTATTGTATTTGAGCATACATGTTTTATGCCACTTGGCCTGGTGGGCAACCATTGTCGCCTCAACACCTTGTCCTTCATCTAGTCTCTGTAACTGAACAGTTCTTGGCAGTTCTCCGAGTTCATCAAATTTGACCAAGTTTGCAGCCATTGTCGTGTATCCACTCCCAGGGTCTCGGCGTTTAGACAGTACTGGGCAGACAAGTGACTCTGTTGTCTCCTCTTGACATACAAGACACAGCTTCCAGTTTGTCTCAGGAGGTGTTGTGGGAGTACGTTGCTCAAAAGTATCGACCAGTTGGAACTTCTTTGCCATGGCTGCAGTCTGGAACAACGCGTCTCTGATGTCAGGTGGTGCTGCTGCTGCCTCACCTGCAAAGACACAAAACACCACCATGTTACCACAAGTTACTACTACAAGCACCATGACTATCAACACTATACTATTACTGCAGCCGCCGTCACTGCCACCAACGCTGCCGCTGCAAAGTAAAATTCATTTTCTTGTGAAATGGTAGCCAAATTATTTGGTAAGCACAGAAGTATGTGTAATTGTACAATACTTATCACCTCTAGCACACTTATCACCTTTAGCATCCACAAAAAGACAAATTATGGTACATATTCAATGACGCTAACGGTAAATAGCGGCCATTTTGAAAAATGGCCGCCAAATGTGCTACGGGGAGAATCTTGAATGCCTCCATATCCAAAATTGTTCAGAATGTATTAATCCACATGTGTGCCAATTTTGGTGCTTTTAGAACAATTTGAACAATTGGTTTCATATTTCTTACTATGCCGCTGGGCTATTGATGTTCATCAACAACTCGTCGAACTCCTAACTCTTCACGCAGATGATGGGAACCTGTTATGATATTTTATTCCTATTCAATAATAGGTTTTATTGAATATTTTCTTCAAGCCTCAAATGTTGTACTAAACTTCATTTCATAAGACTAAACACGAAACAATGATAAGTGCATACTCATATATCATATTGTGGGAATAAAATCAATATACATATGTATAATCGTCTATTTATTCAGACAATCTCAATCAACATAACCTTACAATTCGCACCAGTCGAATTTCAAAAGTCTCTCTCTCTCTCTCTCCTCTCTCTCTCCTCTCTCTCTCTCTCTCTCTCTCTCTCTCTCACACACACACACACACACACACACACACACACACGCAGTTCTCCGTTTTCCCCTGGGAAATCGTCTTTAAGAATTTGAAGAAAACTTTCTTCCCTCGATAAGTTCTCTGTCATCTTCCCAACTTTGCGTCGAAGCATTTGAATGACGCATCGACTCAGGATTTATTACCTTAGTTAGGTGTTCAGATGTCTTGCTGGCGTATGTGTGTGTATATATATATATATATATATATATATATATATATATATATATATATATATATATATATATATATATATATTATATCTATATATACATAATTATATATATGAATGTATATATATATGTATATATATACATTCATATATATATTCATGTATATATGTACATATATCTATATCTATACATAAATATATATATGAATGTATATATATATATATATATATATATATATATATATATATATATATATATATATATATATATATATGAGCTACATACAAAAATAGGGAAAACCATCGAAAATTACTTGAATTAAATAGAATTAGGATAAATGCATTATTCAATTTAAAAAAAAATAATTGCGTCCAATGTATTTTATACTGTGAATTCACAGTGAGAAATTAAGGGTGTACATAGAATAAAAAAACAACCAGTAATTAATCGTTGCATGAAATCTTTGATGATCTGTGGTCATTATTTGAGTTATATTCTCCTAATAGTGACGTCAAAAGTAGGAAGCACAAATTTAGATCTAGTGGACTTGAAAGAGTATATAATGTTTGTAAATACTTTTTCAAAGGAGAGAGAGAGAGAGAGAGAGAGAGAGAGAGAGAGAGAGAGAGAGAGAGAGAGAGAGAGAGAGAGTCTAGGTGACACAAATTAGTAAATAATGTTTGTAAATACTTTTAAATGTAGAGAGAGAGAGAGAGAGAGAGAGAGAGAGAGAGAGAGAGAGAGAGAGAGAGAGAGAGAGAGAGAGAGTCTAGGTGACACAAATTAGTAAATAATGTTTATAAATACTTTTAAATGTAGAGAGAGAGAGAGAGAGAGAGAGAGAGAGAGAGAGAGAGAGAGAGAGAGAGAGAGAGAGAGAGAGAGAGAGAGAGAGAGGGGGGGAGGTTGTTCACCTTGATTCCTCTCTTTGTTTATATAATATTCTTGTTGATCAATTTTTATCTTTATTTTGTTTTTCTTTAATTCTCTTTTCTCTTTCCGTCCCTTGTCCATCATTTGCCCATTTCTTTTATAAGTATTATTTCCTTGTTATTAAGTCGTTATGAATATTGTCATGTTTTATGATGGTCATTATATGAATAGTAATGATTATCGCAATTATAAGTATAATATAGAGCAAATACCTTTGTTGAGTGAGTATTTACATAACCGATTACTCTTCTTTATGGTAATCCATCATTGAACGCAAAAGACATTTCTCACATTGACAACAACAACAACAACAAATGCAGTCGTTTCTAGTCCACTGCAGGACAAAGGTCTCAGACATGTCTTTAGTTATAGTTGGGGTTTGGCCATTTTTATCACCACGCTGGCCACTGCGGATTGGTGGTTGTGGGAGACTTTTGTCTGTTCGCTCACAGCAAACCGACCTAGTATGGGTGGCTCTGACTAGTGCCGCTTTGATGGTCTTGGAGATACGCAGAACCAGGTTTTGTGTGTATATATATATATATATATATATATATATATATATATATATATATATATATATATATAAAAGGGTTATGGTAGCCGGTGCGGTAACGTTTTTGACTGGAGTCCTGCTCAAACTCGATAGTTCTTTTGGTCTCTGCAACTGTACCATCCTTGTGAGCAAAGGATGGGGTATGGGGATCCTATTGGTGTATCTGCTGAGTCATCAGCAACCATTGCGTGGCCCTCCTTGGTCCTAGCTTGGGTGGAGAGAGGGTTGGGCGCTGGTCATATATGTTCAATCTCTGGATCATTGTCCTGCTTCCTAGGGCAATGTCACTGTCCCTTGCCTCTGCCATTCATGAGCGGCCTTTAAACCTTACGTCACAATTCCTTCTCCGATTCCCACGACTCGCGAAAAATCCTATTACTTTCCCTACTAGAATCCTTACACGTAAAAGTCGACAACGAACAGCCTGCCCGACCCCAACGCTATTCGTCATTGGGGGGCCAAATTTCCCTCCACCAATCCTCCCCCTGAAGCGTACATATAAAACCATTCATCTTCTCAGGTCTTTTACGCAATTTATCACTTTGCGTAAATTCTATCCTGTAGAGGAAAAGATGAAATCCCACGACATTGGAAAAGGAGAAGAAATTAGTAAACGTCGGTGTCGATATGTTTTTCAAATCTATAGATTTTACGAGAAATATGGCGTGATAAATGTGTAGCTGAAACTGACGATGGAAACGGAATATTTATGAAATAAATGACGCTAAATTAGAAATCCAATCATTCATTTATCAATGGACTCAACTCTGGGATTTCTCCATGTGGTGTTAATTAAGGTTTTTTATTTATATATAAATTTTTTTGTTAATCAGTGGGATGGTTTATGGAATAAGGTGGAATTAAACCTTGAAAATACGGTCTTTGAACGTCAGTATATTATAAGTATATATAAAGATTTAATCAGTGGGATGGTTTAGGGAAGGTGGAATTAAACCTTGAAAATACGGTCTTTGAATGTCAGTATATTATGAACACAGGCTTTATGGCCATACCAGTGTACGCAACCCGTCTGGAATGAGGGCCAAATATTTAGATAGATATGTACACACACGCAGTACCTTCTCACCAGGGCATGGCTATCCCCTCTCCTCACTACCCGAAGGACGGGGAGAGCTGAGCGTGCCATAGGCCTATATGTATATATATATATATATATATATATATAATATATATATATATATATATATATAATGTGTGTGTATGTATGTATGTATGTATATTTCATCATCATCATGATCATCATCATGGTGAATTCTTTGAACAAAAAAAAAAAAAAAAATGGTATGGCAATGGGCAATCCTCTATCTCCTTTGTTAAGCAATATTTACATGGAATGTTTTGAGACGAAGTACTTATCTAGGATTCTACCTGCAGGTATTTTTTGGGTCAGATATGTTGATGATATATCTTGTGCTTGGCCCATTGATAAGGAAGAAAAAGCTTTTCTAACTTAAATACTCTGGTACCATCTATTGAGTTTTCATTGGAGATAGAAGTCGATACCAAGCTTCCCTTTTTAGATGTTTTAGTATTCAGACAAGAAAGATCTTTTAAATTTACTCTATATAGAAAACTTACGAATGTTAATTCGTATATACATTTTTATTCTAATCATCAACCATCAACCAAAATGATGGTTTTTTCATCCATGTTTTTACGGGCACTGCGGGTAAGCTGCCCTGATCTCCTTGAAGCTGAACTTGGGAAAATTCATGAAATAATTTATATTTTAAAGTATCCATCACATTTCATAAACAAAGCCTGTCAAAAGGCAAAGAAAACTTTTTATGGTTTTGTTAACAACAATGAAAGTTACAGTTTTCACCATCATAGAACAGTAGTAATTAATGGAGAGAGAGAGAGAGAGAGAGAGAGAGAGAGAGAGAGAGAGAGAGAGAGAGAGAGAGAGAGAGAGAGAGAGAGAGAGAGAGAGAGGAAAACCAATACACTGCTTGAAGTCTTAATATTTTTTTCTCGCCAATGTGTGACAAACGCAGACTTCATCAAACTCTAGCGGATAAAAAAAAAATGAATGCACTAATTTTTTCCAAAAATTTGCTTCCACTTAATTAGAGCACTGAGGATTATTGTTTCGTTGCATGATGTCAGTCGTTACTTTTGGGAATGTCTTATATACAGTATATAAGTCAGCGCTGATCGCTTTATCCGGGCAGCATCCGCCATGCATTCAATTTGGTCCCCTGCTAAATATCAATGCTAATACACAATAAAAATCAATAAAAATTTAATTGAACACTCACCAATATCCCTGCTACTTGTCTATAGGGTAGCCTTTCCTCTTCGAGGAACACTATCGGCGAGGTTTTTGAGTATTTCGGCAGGTATTTCAGCCCACACTTTATGGAGCGCCGCCTCGAGAAGTGTGACGTTTGTCGTAATTTCTTTACGAAGCCGAGCTTTTACAATCGCCCAAAGGTTCTCAATGGGCGAAATATCAGGACTTTGACCTGGCCAGTCAGTAATAAAGTCCACTTCACTATTTTCTAGCCACTTTTTCACCTTCTTAGCCGAGTGGCAAGGGGCACCGTCCTGCTGAAAAATTTCCGCTCCAGTAGGGGCAAAACAATCGGCTAAATTATCCTTTAAAATTTTCAGATACCGGTCAGCATTAACCGTCACACCTTTAGGAAGGACAACAAGCCTTGGGGCACCACCGTAGGCAAAAGTGCCCCATACCATAAGGGATGCTGGGTGCTTAACTGTCTTGGCCGTGAGATTAGGCTTAAGAGGGTCCGACCCCTTGCGCCTCCAAACTTTTTTCCCGGCCGTTTCACTCACACAAAAGGTCGCTTCATCACTCCACAAAACACTTCGCCACTGCTCCAAGGTCCAATCCTTGTATGTCTTGGCAAAAGCAACCCTCCTCTTCCTTTGTTTCTCGGTTAAAGCTGGTTTTTTTCTGGCAAGAACTTTCTCGTAGTCGAGGCGCTTCGACAGGTTTTCCTGGATCGTACGAACACTGACGTCTTTCAACAATTTAGGGTTCTGTTCCTTCAGTTGCTTCGCTGTTAAGGTTGGATTTGCATCAAGGCTTTGTTTTAAAAGTAACAAAGTACGATCGGGGATCTTCCGGGGGGGGGGGGGGGGGAACCAGCATGGGAATGAGAAGGGATCTCGTCGCTGCCCCCCTTCCTTGAACCTGGCTACCAAGCGCCGCACTGTTCTCTCGTTTACGCCGGTGTTCTTAACAATTTCCTTCGTTTGAAGACCTAACTTATAACAAGTTATCACTCTAACAATATCATCGTGACTTGTACGGGGTTTAGACATCTCTGGGGGGGGGGGGCGGTTTGTTACACAAAAATGCCACGCAAATTCACAAAAGAACGATTGCAACTCGGCCCTCTAAACGGAACACGACCTCACTTCACGGCTCCAGGAAATACACTGGCTACTTTCCACCCACGCAGATGAGTAGGTGATAACTTGGACAAAAAGATGCCAATTAGTCAATAAGTCTCAGTCGATTTTTTACCCGATGATCGTGATGACTCCGAAAGACGCGGAACGAAGTGTCCGGCCGACTGGCCGGACACAGCGATCCGTGCTGACTGTAAGTATATATATATATATATATATATATATATATATATATATATATATATATATATATATGATAATTTTACCACTATCATTTGGGGTTTTCAATTATTCAAATAAACCACGAATACTATTTCATATCGGGGTCATTGATCCATATTCCATAGTGAAGTTTTGTTTCTGATATATACTTCTTTCCAGTCAAGGGTTCGAACCTTAACGTTGAATAGAAATAAAGGTTAACGGTTGACTTCAGTCATTTAAATCATTGAGCCATTCAGATAGATAAGAGTTGATTCTGAATTTTCCATATACATATATTTGAGTCGAATTCAGAATTTGTACTTGGTATCGAAACCAATACATATTTCTACGTGTTTATGATCCTTTGGTAGAGGTAATTCGATAATAAAATTATTTTTGCCTTATTTAAATAAAGGAAAATTACGAATAATAAGAATATTATGAAACCATTAAAATATACCATATTGTCAATCAGCTAAAATGGTAGAGATGGGTTGATCTCGATTCCAAGTTATCATCATCATCATCATCACATCTCCCACACATATTGATGCAAATGGTCTCGGCTAGATTTCGTCAGTCGTTCTAAGTACAAATCCTGAATTCGACAGGAATATATAGTTAGGTAGAGTCAGAATTGACTCTTTCTTATATATATATATATGTTTACTTTGATATCTACCGGCGCAAGGGCTCGAATCCTTTGGTGGGCAGAAGTACTTATCATAGAAAGAATTCTCATATGGGTCAGTGAATCTGATATCAAAAGGTGAAAAGGTGTGTGGCTTATTTGAATGAATGTATTTGCCTATATTCTTGGTGAAAGGGTTTGCGTATCACCACGATCAGAAAAACTGTACTAGTCATGGCCACCCATACTAGGTTGGTTTGTTGTGAGCTATCAGACAAATATCTTCCACCATCGCTAATCTTTACTGGCCAACGTTGTGATGAAAACTGGCCAAATGAATTGACGT
>NC_090734.1:16666006-16681006 GCF_036898095.1 Palaemon carinicauda
CCTATGTAAGCTATAAAAACTTTAACAAAACCAGAGGAAGAGAAATAAGATAGAATAGTGTGCCCAAGTGTACCCTCAAGCAAGAGAACTCTAACCCAAGACAGTGAAAAAACCATAGTACAGAGGCTATGGCACTACCCATGACTAGAGAACAATGATTTGATTTCGGAGTGTCCTTCTGCTAGAAGATCTGCTTAATCGTAAGTTTTGTTTATTTTATTTTTATTTTCACCTCGGCCGATGTCTTCCAACACCTCAATAAAAAACAGAGAAGACGTTTTCATGATGAGAAAGAAAAGAACCAGTTGTCGGACTAGGATACTAATATAGATCAAGTGAAGTTACGAAATGAGGCATCGTAGAGGAAAAGATGGGGGCAGACCCATCTTTTCTTTTCGGGGGGGGGGGGTCAAAGAGGCCCCCTTTTACCGATCGTATCAAAAGGCCTGTGTCAGCATCATAAAAAGCCTTTGGCTGTTTGTGAACACTAATCTTAAAGGCTTTTAAAGACTACTCATGAATGGCAGAGACAAGGAACAATGCCCTGGAATTCCATAATGAATGGGTTTCCAAATCTCTGGATTGGCTGTTCTTATTTGACTTTGGAGAAAGAAGGGTGACTGGAACTTCATATAGGTGTGTGGAGGAAAATCTTTTTATGTGTTGTTAAATTAATTGTGATAAATTGAGTGGTCTGAGAGGATCAGAAAAAAATGACTTGGTGTTAAAAGTCTAGTAATAGAGTTTTTTATTCGTTATTTTACCGGGTCATTGGTTTAAAGGCTGCTCATGAATGGCAGAAGCAAGGTACAATGCCCTATAGACCGACCATATATACATATGATCAGCGCCGCCCCCCACCCCCACCAAAGCTATAGTCAATTCTTTTTAGCGAGGCGGATTTGCACCGGCTCGCAGGGGTGCCCTTTTAGCTCTGAAAAGTTTCCTGCTCGCCGATTGGTTGGACAAGATAATTTTAACCAATCAGATAGCAGGAAATTTTTTCGAGCTAAAAGGGCACCGCAGCTAGTAGGACCAGGGAGGGTAAGGCAATGGCTGCTCATGACTCGGCAGGTAGACTTACAGACATCCCTAAAACCCCCCTCCTTAGCTCGCAAGGATGATGAGATTGGAGCCACTACAAGAAACTATAGAGTCCAGCAGAACACCAGGCAGGGACGTTTCCAATAGGCCACTACAACCCTAATGGTAATAAAAGTCCTTAGCTTTCAACCACCTTTAATTGCCTTTGTTATTGTTAACATTAAAAGACATTAGCTGTACATACATACATATACCAAGGCACTTCCCCCAATTTTGGGGGGTAGCCGACATAAAACAAATGAAACAAAAAAGCGGACGTCTCCTCTCTATGTTCCTCCCAGCCTGACAAGGGACTCAACCGAGTTCGACTGGTACTGCTAGGGTGGCACAGCCCACCCTCCCACATTATCCACCCCCGATGAAGCTTCATAATGCTGACTCCCCTACTGCTGCTACCCCCGTGGTCATCCATGGCACCGGAGGAAACAGCAGAGCCTACCGGAACTGCGTCACAATCGCTCGCCATTCATTCCTATTTCTAGCACGCTCTCTTGCCTCTCTCACAATCTATCCTCCTATCACCCAGAGCTTCCTTCACTCCATCCATCCACCCAAACATTGGCCTTCCTCTTGCACTTACCCCATCAACTCTTGCATTCATCACCTTCTTTAGCACACAGCCCATTTTCCATTCTCTCAACATGACCAAAACCACCTCAACACTTTCATATCCACTCTAGCTGCTAACTCATTTCTTACACCCGTTCTCACCCTCACTACTTCGTTCCTAACCCTATCTACTCGAGATACACCAGCCATACTCCTTAGACACTTCATCTCAAACACATTCAATTTCTGTCTCTCCATCACTTTCATTCCCCACAACTCCGATCCATACATCACAGTTGGTACAATCATTTTCTCATACAGAACTCTCTTTACAATCATGCCCAACTCTCTATTTTTTACTACTCCCTTAACTGCCCCCAACACTTAGCATCCTTCATTCACTCTGATGTACATCTGGTTCCACTCCACCATTTGCTGCAACAACAGACCCCAAGTACTTAAACTGATCCACCTCCTCAAGTAACTCTCCATTCAACGTAACATTCAACCTCGCACCACCTTCCCTTCTTGTACATCTCATAACCTTACTCTTACCCACATAAACTCTCAACTTCCTTCTCTCACACACCCTTCCAAATTCTGTCACTAATCGGCCAAGCTCCCCTTCCGCGTCTGCAACCAGTACAGTATCATCCGCAAACAGCAACTGATTTACCTCCCATTCATGGTCATTCTCGTCTACCATTTTCGATCCTCGTCCAAGCACCCGAGCTAGTAAAAATAAAAGCCTTAATTTTTAGGTTTACTTCTAAAAACTTTAGCTTTTATTTTGTTATTATTTTGTTACCATTCAAAAATCCTAAGACTCAAACAGAGGTGACTAGGAAAGGGTCATGAATTTGGTGTCCGACATAAACAGCCCAAATTGCATTGAAGGAAAACAGGAAATTCGGGAAATTTAAGAGAATATACTTTGAAAATTAAGAGTATTTTTGATAAATAAGAGAAAACCCAAAAAGAGAGAGAGAGAGAGAGAGAGAGAGAGAGAGAGAGAGAGACTAACCAATAATGAACGATTAATTATAATTTATCTAGCGCCATAAGAGACTAACTAATGAAATACATATTCCAAACCATAGAGAGAGAGAGAGAGAGAGAGAGAGAGAGAGAGAGAGAGAGAGTTAGTTCTCTTTAGAGACTAACCAATAATAAATAATTAGTTTATAATTTATCTAGCGATAGGTAACTTATAAACAATCATTAATTATTGGCTAGTCTCGAGAGAGAACTAGAAGAACTCTCTCTCTCTCTCTCTCTCTCTCTCTCTCTCTCTCTCTCTCTCTCTCTGTTTCTATGGTTTGAAATATGTATTTCATTGGTTTGTCTCTTAAAACCAATGAAATACATATTTCAAACCATAGAAACAGAGAGAGAGAGAGAGAGAGAGAGAGAGAGAGAGAGAGAGAGAGAGAGAGAGTTCTTTTAGTTCTCTCTCGAGACTAGCCAATAATTAATGATTGTTTATAAGTTACCTATCGTCATACCAGTGAAATACATATTGCAAACCATAAAGAGAGAGAGAGAGAGAGAGAGAGAGAGAGAGAGCAAGAAAGGGTACTATACAGGATAACATCTTTAACTACATGAACAGCTTCGAGCGAAGCCTTTCCCATTGGGAAGAATCAAAAAGCGAAGAACAAAGAGTGAAAAAGGAAAGAGAATAAAAAAAGATTGAATAAAAGTATAGCAACAAATGAATGATGAAGAGGGGAAGGGAAGAAAGAAAAAGGAACTGGAAGAAAGAATAAGAGAAAAGAAGTAGAGAGGACTTTGATTCACAGACGGAAGAGAACATGAATGATACCCGGTGGAGATCCACAATGTTTTTGGATGAAATCATTGACGTGAATGAGTTAATTAGTAAAGAGGCAACTGATATGAAATATGGAGTTTTCTTTTTAATTAGAATCTATTTGCATATATGTATGTATGTATGTATGTATATATATATATAATATATATATATATATATATATATATATATATATATATATATATATATATAATATATATATATATATAATGTGTGTCTTTTTATATATTACATATTCACACACACATACATACATACATACATATATATATATATATATATATATATATATATATATATATATATATATATATATATATATAGCGAGAGAGAGAGAGAGAGAGAGAGAGAGAGAGAGAGAGAGAGAGAGATAAATGAAGCGGTTTTTAATTACATTTATTTCACTCTGTATATATATACTGTATATATCTTAAAAAACAAATACAATAAACGAATATAAAGCAAAATCCTTAATATATCAAATAACACGCAAGTCATAAATGCAAGTAATATTTCCAATAGAGAAAAAAAAAGGCAAACCAGTAACCCAAGCCGTGAGTTAACTCAAATGTATCAGCAGCTATTAATTTTCCAAGTGGGTTTTAAATCGAGCACAAAAGTGACCTCGGGACGAATTCAGAGGACGTGAGGAGACTGGAATGCAAAAAGAGAAGAGAAGTGGTCTATATGTTAACCCTTACACTACTATTGGTGACGCAGTCAAAATTTGAAAAAGTGAAATATCTTTTAAAATCGCCTGAAACATATTATTATTATTATTATTATTATTATTATTATTAGCCAAGCTACAACCCTAGTTGGAAAAGCAAGATGCTATAAGCCCAAGGGCTCCAATAGGGAAAAATAGCCCAGTGAGGAAAGGAAATAAGGAAATAAATAAATGATGAGAACAAATTAACAATAAATCACTCTAAAAGAGTAACAACGTTAAAATAGATTTGTTATATATAAACTATTAACAACGTCAAAAACAGATATGTCATATATAAACTATAAAAAGACTCATGTCAGCCTGGTCAACATAAAAACATTTGCTCCAACTTTGAACTTTGGAAGTTCTACTGATTCAACTACCCCATTAGGAAGATCATTCCACAACTTGGTAACAGTTGGAATAAAACTTCTAGAATACTGTGTAGTATTGAGCCTCATGATGGAGAAGGTTGGTATTCATTGGAAAGGTCTTGCTGTGAGCTCTCCAATAAATAGCAACAAGCTATTTAGGGTATGTGTGGTTTTGAAGGATTTTGCTTCGTCAGAAGTTTAGTTGAATTCGTCATTGGCAGTGAAATGGTTAAAGTAGAGAAGTGGTCTATATATTAAAACAGAAGAGAAGTGGTCTATATATTAAAGTAGAGGAGTGGTCTACATATTAAAACAGAAGAGAAGTGGTCTATATATCAAAGCAGAAGAGAAGTGGTCTATATATTAAAACAGAAGAGAAGTGGTATATATATTAAAGTACAGGAGAAGTGGTCTATATATTAAAGTAGAAAAGTGGTCTATATATCAAAATAGAGAAGTGGTCTATATATTAAAACAGAAGAGAAGTGGTATATATATTAAAGTACAGGAGAAGTGGTCTATACATTAAAGTAGAAAAGTGGTCTATATATCAAAGTAGAGAAGTGGTCTATATATTAAAACAGAAGAGAAGTGGTATATATATTAAAGTAAAGTAGAAGTGGTCTACATATTAGAGTAGAGAAGTTGTCTATATATTAAAGTCGCTTCAATTTCTTGAAATAAGGAGCTTATGGGAAAATATTGAGGAAAAATACTGCTATTTGTTAAGAAAAGTAATATACCTTTTTTCTTAGTATGAGGAGTTGAATTTTAATGCCATGGTTTTATAATGAATTGGTAATTTGATTAGACAAATTACTAAGGATGCCCACCCTTTTCTGTCCCAATTTTACCGTTAAAAACTTTCAGGAAACCAAGAATGGGATGGTTTTAACACTAAAGATTAATTCAAGATAAGTCTATGGTCGTTCGAGCATAACATCATCCTAAGAGGAAGGATCACGTTTTACCAAAAGGCTTCATTTTAAACCCTTTGGCCACAAAAAAAAAAAAAAAAAAAAAAAAAAAAAACATCTAGAATTTGATCGAAAATATATCTTTATTTAAGAATCTCTAAAAATAATAGTGACCGAAAAACTTTTTAATCATCAGTCAACATCTGCGAGGAGAAGAACTCACTAGGGAAATTCGAGATCCCGAGGCCTAGGCCTACTCAGAACTTTAAACTCGTACATTATTGCGGAGGAATTTAGTGAAAAAATTAAGTTTGCATAATTTTCCATTGGGAATTTAAAGCCTAATAGTTATTTTTCATAAGTGTCACGTTCTAATAGTATAGAGAGCCATTTTACTGTTAAATTTGGATATATTCAAGAGGTAGGCTTAGCCACCTAGGCCTACTTCAACAGAATTTCACTGGTTCGATGGTTTCTGATAATTTCCTTCGTTCTAACTTTCAAAAATCATTGTATGAGGAAAATGGAAGAGAAAAAGTGAATTTAATATATGTAAGGAGGCTGGATGGAACAGAAAGAATAGAGCTAAGCAGGAAGGCTAATAGATTAGAGAACTAGAGGGGCAGTCAGTAAAGAGCATGCCTCCGCCACGCCAAGCAGAGTTATTTTTCCCTCGACTCAACTGCGTACATGTCCTTCGATGTATTTTCTCCAAAATGTAATGGGTTTATACTTGGGACATACCCTACACGTCCACCAAGTTTAATTGAAATTAGTTCAATAGTTTCTGTGTAATGTTGTTCACAAAATAGTTAACAAAGATTATTTTTAAAGTACTCCTGCGTACTTGTACATTGATGTACTTCATCCTAAATTTTACAGATTCATCCTTGGGTCATACCGAGCATGACTTCTATGTTTGGTCAAAATCGGTACAATAGTTTTTGTGTAAAGTTACTCATAAATAAATTAACGACCAAATGGTGAATACAAACCCTTCGCAAAATATGTTCTATTATGTTATCTATCTATTTTACTTCTGTTGTAATGTATATCATTTTATTACTAACTATATATCAAATAATCTGTTCTTTATTTCATCGTTTGTTATCCCGTGCTGCTGATTTTCCTAGCTGGGTTCTAGGGTTGCAAATTGGATATAAATAATAATAATAATAAGAAGAAGAAGAAGAAGAAGAAGAAGAAGAAGAAGAAGAAGAAGACGAAGAAGAAGAAGAAGAAGAACAGAAATTGTAACAATAAATGATAATAACAAATAATACTAATACTAATAAAAATAACAATAAAATAACATCAATAATAATAATAATAACAATAATAATAAAAATGATAATAATAATAATAACAATAACAATAATAATAATAACTTCTTCCTAATCAATTTAGTATAATTAATCCAATATTAACTTGATCAATAGACGAGACATTGTTTGAATGGTTTCTCCTGATTAATAAGAATAATTCTTTCTGCACCTGTAAAGACATGGCCCCAGCGTTGGGGCCTGAAAGGCCATTCAGTAGAAAGCTAAAAATTGAGTGCTCTTAAAGACATTGCACCAAGTGAGACCCTTTCTACAATTGTGCAAAAATGATGAATTAAAAGGTTCCATTTTCTTCTTCTGGGCGGAATCTTTATTTGAATTGCAATCTGTGGAATATTGAGCATTTAAATTCCACTGTGTAGTAACTGTAGTTTCTATAATATGAAGTAATGAATAATGGTAAATATTTGTTATATAAAATTTTGAAGTATTGTGATGAAAGAAAATAGTTCAAAACAGTTCAAATAGGTAAGCAGACATACACATACATACATATATATATATATATATATATATATATATATATATATATATATATATATACATTATCATTATTATTATTATTATTATTAATTGCTAAGCTACAACCCTAGTTGGAGAAGCAAGATGCTTAAAGCCCATGGGCTCCAACAATGAAAATAGCCCAGTGAGGAAAGGAAACAAGGGAAAATAAAATATATTAAGGACAGTAACATCACTAAAATCAATATTTCCTATATAAACTGTAAATACTTTTAACAAAACAAGAGGAAGAGAAATTAGATAAAATAGTGTGCCCGAGTGTACACTTAAGCAAGAGAACTCTGACCCAAGACAGTGGAAGACCATGGTACAGAGGCTATGGCACTATACAAGACTAGAGAACAATGGTTTGATTTTGCAGTGTCCTTCTCCTAAAAAAGATGCTTATCAGAGCTAAAGAGTTTCTTCTACCTTTACCAAGAGGAAAGTAGCCAAGGAACAATTACAATGCAGTAGTTAACCCCTTGGATGAAGAAGAATTGTTTGGTAATCTCAGTGTTGTCAGGTGTATGAGGACAGAGGAGAATATGTAAAGAATAGGCCAGAATATTCGGTGTATGTGTAGGCAAAGGGAAAGAACCGTAACCAGAGAGAAGGATCCAATGTAGTACGGCCTGGCCAGTCATAGGAGCCTATAACTCTCTAGCGGTAGTATCTCAACGGGCGACTGGTGCCCTGGCCAACCTACTACCTATATATATATATATATATATATATATATATATATATATATATATATATATATATATATTAAATGTATATGCATAAATACACACACGTATAGCACACACACATGCATACACACACACACACACACACACACACATATATATATATATATATATATATATATATATATATATATATATATATATATTAAATGTATATGCATAAATACACACACGTATAGCACACACACACGCATACACACACACACACACATATATATATATATATATATATATATATATATACATAGAGAGAGAGAGAGAGAGAGAGAGAGAGAGAGAGAGAGAGAGAGAGAGAGAGAGAGAGAGAGAGAGAGAGAGATATGAAGCCCTTCGTTTCCGGTGACAGGTATATGGAAATCATTATTACTTTAAAGGAAAAAAAAAGGTTAATATGAAAATTCAGGAGAAACCATTGATAAAAAAAAGAAAACTCTGTTGAAAACAATAAACTGTGATGAAAGAGAAAAATAATGAAAAAATAAAAATCATTACTTGAAACCATTTAAATTTCCCCAAAAAGAAAATTCTCGAACCCCCCCCCCCCAACCAAAAAAAAAAATCCAATTACTTTGATTTAAAAGAGAACTTTCCGAAACAGCATAAAAAAACCTATTAAATTTTCGAATACAAAACCATCGAATAGAAAAAACCAAAACTAATAAGCATTTTCAAATGTTCCGAGAACTCTCGTATCTACGCCAAAACTAATCTATTTATGACTATGTGATTAAACAGAGGGAAAAAAGGTCGAAGTTATTAGGAGCCAAAGATCGAATGAGGTCGATTATAATCCGATCGACGCATAATGAATTTGCTGTTGTTACCCAAAGCAAAGGATAAAAAGTCGTCTATTCAACTGCTGTAGTCTGCGATGGAAAAAAAAAAAGAAAAAAAAAGTTCACTCCGACTGTACCAATAATAAAAATGAGTTCCCGCTGGTTTAATGCGACTCATTAATCGTAACGAGTTTTCAATTCCATATATTGTACATTTTTTGTTTCACAGGAAATATTCTATTAGATAAAGCTGCTGGATTTCGCTCTAAATCGTTGAATAGGTGTGCACTGGATAGTGAAATCTATTGACAGAGCAACTTGAATAGGTACAGTACCTTGGGTTGGTTAGAGAGGGCCCATAAGTCCACACAGGGCTCTTATTCACTTCAACATCTTTAGAAAAGGGCCTGTGCAAGCATGAGACAAGGGTCTGTGTTGGCATTGGACGATTCTATATCAACTGTCTAATGGGCAAAGAAAGTCCTGACAAGCAAGATGAACTTGCTAATAAGTAGAGTAAGGACACAAATGTAGACCTAAAGATGAAATTTGATAGTCAGAGGAGCTTATTGGTTGGAATGCCTCTTCTTCTTTCCCACTGTTATCCTTAGATTAATGGGTCGGTTGCCTGATGCACTCTCTAACAGCATCAGACATGCTTTATAATTTGGCAGAGGGTTTTTACAATCGCATGCCCTCGCAGTCAAGAGGGAATAAACATGTTATTCCGTCTTGCTCGCAGTCACCAACCAAAGGCCTAACCTTTGACTTATCCAACTGCAAGGCGGCAGCTGTCCTTTTAGTCACTTTCTATGACACGCATGACGTACGTAGGTAGCAGTTTACATCCTTATTACAGGGAAAGAACTCATCGGCTGTAAGTGATCTGCTACAATCTTTTAATGAAAGCAACTCATTGATTGTAAGTTGTATTCATAAATGCCAATCGTAATATTTCTTCTTAACTTGTAAGTTAAAGAGGAGACTTGTAATACAAAGCAACAGGGTGACTTGTTTAGATTAAAAGCAATTTAGAGACAATAAATTGCTATTTGGCATCTTCATGGATGAAGGGATACGAGAAGTCACTGAGTGAAAGATGACCAGGTTTGATAGGATGATAGGGTACCAAAAAGAGAATATAATTCATTAGTATCGAAAGGTGAGATGACAGAAAAGGATAAAAAGGGTTAGATATGTTAATAATGAGCCTTTTAAGTGAACGTTTTAAAGCACAGGATATTCATCCCAGTTTCACCAGTTAATATCAGAGTGCTTTGGTGACCAATACAGTTATTGTGTCTCTGGATCCACAACTTGTTAAGGGAAAAACTTTACAAGAAGCTGTTTCAGGTCAGTTTTCTGATTGCTTGATATTACTCAGGGAAATTCAATCAAATGGTGTAAACATAACTTTTGTTTTTTGTAATCAAATGGCAAATTCTATCAACTCCATATAAATAATGTCGTTAACTAAATAATTACAACATAAACTAATAAACGAGACTTACTGTCAAACTGACCAAAAAAAAAATAAAATAAAATAAAATAAAATAAATAAATAAATAAAAGTTTGCACAGAGACTGAACTTTTAAAGTTCCACTAATTAATCGATTTTATTAGAAAGATCATTACACAGATTGGTCGCAGCTGGAATAAAACTGTTAGAATACAGGACGGAATTAAGCCTTAAACATTATGAATACAATGCAGAAGTCTTAAAACATCCAGAATACCGTGTAGTATTAAAATTCAAAATTTCTAAAATACCATGTAGAACTACAATGCAGAAGTAAGTCTTAAAACACCTAGAATACCGTGTACAACTCAAAATTCGAAACTTCTAAAATTGCCATGCAGAACTAAGCCTTAAAACCTTTAGAATATATTACTGAATTGAGGCTTGTTAAAAAAAAATCACGACTATTCGAATTAAAATGACAAACTTTAAGATTAAAGCAACGTCATGTCGTAGTCATTCTGAATCGTGGGTGATTCCATTGTGTAATGAAATAGTCTGCATCATCATACACTGGATGTCTGCATGAAATCCCCCTAATGCAAAACTGCTCCAAATCCCCAAGTAATCCCTCAGCTGAAGGATTACAGAACGGAATCAGGCTTTAGCGAAAGAAGGATTACTTTTTTTGGGGGCAGAGACTAATCAAGGATTCCGATATGAATCCCATTGTCGGTATGTGAAGGAATTTGTCATTTTCGGAAATATGTTTGTCTTTGAAACTGTACATATTTATGAGGCAGCTTTCTGTGATTCATTTGCCATAAGATCCATCAACTTACTTTTAATTGCCAGATAATATTTTCCAGCATGGATTGTCCAGTGTATAACAAACGTGTAGGATAATTATAGTATCCTTTCATTGCTATTGGAATTGGATTAAAAGAATTTAAGTCATAAGACTTGGCATTGGGGCCGGGAAGGTCATTCAGCACCGAGATCTAAATGAGCTGAGGGGGAGGGCAGAAGTAGAAGAGATAAGAAACTGATAAACAAGACGGAAGAAAGGAAGGGAGAGGGAATTGTGATAAAATCGAATGATAAAAAGTGAGCACACCTTATGGTCTCCAAAGCCGGCCATACACGCAGAGGACTGGCCATACGGTTTGTCCTGCAGGACTGGAGCGGCTCTCCTGTCCTCTGATAAATGCCCACACACACTACGGACTTGCCTGCTTAGTTCAAGAGGATTGGGCAATCAGGACTAGGCCTATATGGTTACGTTTTTGGTACTTGTGTACCACATTTGGTACATTACGGGGTATCAAGTACAGTAATTGGTACAACTTCTTCTTCTTCTTCTTCTTTGTCTGCATCTTTCCGCACTTTTATGTGGGGTCGATGTTTCTGGCAAGCATTCTCCATCTACCTCTGTCCCACACTTCATCACGGTTAATCCTTTTGTTCGAAAGTCATCTTTGATACAGTCCATCCACCTTCGTTTTGGTCTCCCTCTCATTCTCGTTCCCTGTACCTCCATTTCCATCACCCTCCTCCCAATATACTGTTCATCTTTTCTCATGACATGACCATACCACCTCAGTCTACTCAAATTTTGGTACTTTTTACTCTCTTTATTTTCACTTCATATATATCTATGAAATCTGACATGGAATAATATAGAGGAACGTGAAAGCCACTCTCTATCGTTATCATAGTATAGAGAAATGTACTTACTTCACTTGAAGTCCTTATAGGACTACCTTTTCCTTTTATTCCCCTTATCCGTGCGTCCAAAATGTCTCAAGAGAAATATACTAAAAAGACTTTTTGAGGTTTAAAGGTTAAAAGGTTGAAAGGTCGCTCATAAATGGCAGAAGAAGAGGACAGGACAATACCCGAGAGACTGACTATGCACCACCCTCCCAGTCAAGCAGAGACCAGGGAGGAACAGGCAATGGCTATTGATTTAGCTATAATTATTCTCAAGGTAGATAAATTTCGGTAATTTTCGGTCTTATGTCAGCACGGCCTATTCCTAGTTTTATTCCAGTGAGTTTTATCAAACAATATACCGTACATCATGTATATTTATTTCCTTTCAACTCAAGATTGATGGACAAAAAGGGTCTCTCTCTCTCTCTCTCTCTCTCTCTCTCTCTCTCTCTCTCTCTCTTCTCTCTCTCTCTCTCTTTCTATTTCCCTCTCTCTCTCTCTCTCTCTCTCTCTCTCTCTGTGTCATGCCTTGACAAAACATCCGCTCAGCATAAAACGTGTTAACAATTCTGAGAAATAAAAAATTAGTATTTTATGCTTTCAGTTACTTATATAATTCAATTTAACTACATGATCAGTCAATAAGGATGAATACTGTATAAATCTAATTACTATATGTTATTTTATTTTCCCTTAAATTTTCGTATTTTACCAGAATTCTTCCCAAATACTGAAGATAATAATGAGGATGACGGGAAGTGCATAATGAAATGAATCGCCATAACACCGTAGAATTTACGCAAGTTAATCTCGACTTTTTTATTTTTAAGACCTACAACATCTTCTAAAGTTCAAACTTGCAGGGAATGTTTTTATATTGAACAGGCTGAGACAATTATCTTTCTATAGTTTATATATGAAAAATCTATTTTCAAGCTGTTAGTGTTCTTAAAATGCTTCATTTTAATTGTTCATTACTTCTCTTGTAGTTTATTCATATCCTTATTTCCTTTCCTCACTGGGCTATTTTTCCCTGTTGGTACCGCATGGAAGTGTTCATAAGTAGATAAACCAATTAAAACTAAATTAAAATAAATAAATAAATAAAGAAGGCCCCTCCCCATCCCTCGTGTAGGGGGAGCATAAGTCGTCATAACCTTTTGAGAGGGGTACCCCGTAACATATTTTGGTAAGGGGGGGGGGTTAAATATGTATGTGCGCATGTCTAAATATTTAGCCGTCATATTGACGGGTCGCGTACACAACTACAAAATATTACGTGTAAAGGACATCGTCTTCCAAAGGCTGAAAGAATCGAAGCTTTGGATACGTGAGCTTTATCAACGTCTTCATCTTACTCTTTAAAAAATCAATGTTCAATTCTTAATTTCCTTTGGAATGGAGAGGTAAACCTCTAAAGGTTTTAAAGGGTTAAAGGCCGACCATGAATGGCAGACGCAAGGTAAAGTGACATTGTCCTTGCAAGCACGACAATGCCCTAGAGAATGACCATATACAAATATGATCAGCGCCCGAGCTGACAGGGACAGGGAGAGCCAGGCAATGGCTGCTGATGACTCATCAGCTAGACCTATAAGCTCCCACCAAAGTCCCCATCCTTAGTTTACAAGGATGGCGAGGTTGTAGTTTTTACCATTAGAAAAAAAATCAATAGACATTGATTTAACTTTTTTTCTTATTATTCATTTATTTGTTTTTATTTCTTCTTTTGTTTTGTTACTTAAAGGGTTGGGAAGAGAACGGCGAAATCCCTTACCGAAATGAAGCTTAAAACAAGAAAGAAAGATTGAAAGAAAAAGCTATCTGATTGATTCAATGTTATGGAATGATGTCACAGAGTAACCTTAGACATAACAAAAAATCAGGTTTTATTAGACAAATGAATTTAATACATAAAGAGAATAAACTTAATTAACGTTTACTATCTCACATCATGACATAACCACGATCTATAAATAACCTTAAATACTGATACTCATTGAAGATATATACATATATATACATATACATATATATATATATATATATATATATGGCTGTCTGCTAAAGAAGGTGATGAATGCAAGAGTTGATAGGAGAAGTACAAGAGGAAGGCCAAGGTTTGGGTGTATGGATGGAGTGAAGGGTGATAGGAGGATAAATGTGAGAGAGGCAAGAGAGCGTACTAGAAATAGGAATGAATGGCGAACGATTGTGACGCAGTTCCGGTAGGCCCTGCTGCTTCCTCCGATGCCTTGGATGACTGCAGAGGTAGCGGCAATAGGGGAGTCAGCATTATGAAGTTTCATCTGTGGTGGATAATGTGGGAGGGTGGGCTGTGCAACCCTAGCAGTACCAGTCGAACTCGGTTGAGTCCCTTGTCAGGCTGGGAGGAACCTAGAGAGGAGACGTCCCCTTTTTTGTTTCATTTGTTTGATGTCGGGTACTCCCTAAAATTGGGGGAAGTGCCTTGGTATATGTCGTCGTCGGCGCCCACTCGTGTCCGAGTATTGGGTTCTGTCGTTAGCCATCAGCCTTCTATCTGTGGGGTGGGTGCTTATGCCTGATGTGGCTGTTAAGTCCTAGTCTGTGGTGGAAGAGTCGCGGACAGTGTTCACAAGGGAGGGTGGGTGGTGGGCGGGGCTGTTCTAATCGCTCTCTCCTTCTTCTCCTCCTAGCCTCCTCATTTTGTCTCCTCCTCTCCTCGAAGTCCACGGTGCCATGGTGTACTGTACTCCTCCAGGTTTTCCTGTCCCTGGCTGTTTCTTCCCATGAGGAAGGATCGATGTCAGTTAGAGCCAGGGTGCGCTTTAGTTGATCTTTATATCGCATTTTCGGGGCTCCTCGTGGTCTGGTGCCCTGGGTCAGTTCTCCGTAGAATATTTTCTTTGGGAGCCTAGATGGATCCATCCTATGCACGTGTCCTATCCAGCGGAGGTGGTGGTGGATGATGGTGGCCTCC
>NC_090734.1:16686006-16718506 GCF_036898095.1 Palaemon carinicauda
AGATGGAGAAAAAAAGGAAGGATTTTAGATGGACATATCCTTTGATGCAGGTGGTACAAGGCCTGCATCATAGGATAAGGAATGGGCTTAATTTAAAGGATCAAGTGTTTGGACCATGGAAGATGGAGAAAAAAAGGAAGGATTTTAGATGGACATATCCTTTGATGCAGGTGGTACAAGCCTACATCATAGGATAAGGAATGGACTTAATTTAGAGGATCAAGTGGTTGGACCATGGAAGATGGAGAAAAAAAGGAAGGATTTTAGATGGACAATCCTTTAATGCAGGTGGTACAAGGCCTGCATCATAGGATAAGGAATGGACTTAATTTAAAGGATCAAGTGGTTGGACCATGGAAGATGGAGAAAAAAAGGAAGGATTTTAGATGGACATATCCTTTGATGCAGGTGGTACAAGGCCTCCATCATAGGATAAGGAATGGTTTAATTTAAAGGATCAGTGGTTGGACCATGGAAGATGGAGAAAAAAAGGAAGGATTTTAGATGGACATATCCTTTATGCAGGTGGTACAAGGCCTCCATCATAGGATAAGGAATAGACTTAATTTAAAGGATCAAGTGGTTGGACCATGGAAGATGGAGAAAAAAAGGAAGGATTTTAGATGGACATATCCTTTGATGCAGGTGGTACAAGGCCTGCATCATAGGATAAGGAATGGGCTTAATTTAAAGGATCAAGTGTTTGGACCATGGAAGATGGAGAAAAAAAAGGAAGGATTTTAGATGGACATATCCTTTGATGCAGGTGGTACAAGGCCTGCATCATAGGATAAGGAATAGGTTTAATTTAAAGGATCGAGTGGTTGGACCATGGAAGATGGAGAAAAAAAGGAATGATTTTAGATGGACATATCCTTAGATGCAGGTGGTACAAGGCCTGCATCATAGGATAAGGAATGGGTTTAATTTAAAGGATCGAGTGGTTGGACCATGGAAGATGGAGAAAAAAAAGGAAGGATTTTAGATGGACATATCCTTTGATGCAGGTGGTACAAGGCCTGCATCATAGGATAAGGAATGGGTTTAATTTAAAGGATCAAGTGGTTGGACCATGGAAGATGGAGAAAAAAAGGAAGGATTTTAGATGGACATATCTTTTGATGCAGGTGGTACAAGGCCTGCATCATAGGATAAGGAATGGGCTTAATTTAAAGGATCAAGTGGTTTGGACCATGGAAGATGGAGAAAAAAAGGAAGGATTTTAGATGGACATATCCTTTGATGCAGGTGGTACAAGGCCTGCATCATAGGATAAGGAATGGGCTTAATTGAAAGGATCAAGCGGTTGGACCATGGAAGATGGAGAAAAAAAGGAAGGATTTTAGATGGACATATCCTTTGATGCAGGTGGTACAAGGCCTGCATCATAGGATAAGGAATGGGCTTAATTTAAAGGATCAAGTGTTTGGACCATGGAAGATGGAGAAAAAAAGGAAGGATTTTAGATGGACATATCCTTTGATGCAGATGGTACAAGGCCTGCATCATAGGATAAGGAATGGGCTTAATTTAAAGGATCAAGTGTTTGGACCATGGAAGATGGAGAAAAAAAGGAAGGATTTTAGATGGACATATCCTTTGATGCAGGTGGTACAAGGCCTGCATCATAGGATAAGGAATGGACTTAATTTGAAGGATCAAGCGGTTGGACATGGAGATGGAGAAAAAAAGGAAGGATTTTAGATGGACATATCCTTTGATGCAGGTGGTACAAGGCCTGCATCATAGGATAAGGAATGGGCTTAATTTAAAGGATCAAGTGTTGGACCATGGAAGATGGAGAAAAAAAGGAAGGATTTTAGATGGACATATCCTTTGATGCAGGTGGTACAAGGCCTTGCATCATAGGATAAGGAATGGACTTAATTTAAAGGATCAAGTGGTTGGACCATGGAAGATGGAGAAAAAAAGGAAGGATTTTAGATGGACATATCCTTTGTGCAGGTGGTACAAGGCCTGCATCATAGGATAAGGAATGGACTTAATTTAAAGGATCAAGTGGTTGGACCATGGAAGATGGAGAAAAAAAAGGAAGGATTTTAGATGGACATATCCTTTGATGCAGGTGGTACAAGGCCTGCATCATAGGATAAGGAATGGGCTTAATTTAAAGGATCAAGTGGTTGGACCATGGAAGATGGAGAAAAAAAGGAAGGATTTTAGATGGACATATCCTTTGATGCAGGTGGTACAAGGCCTGCATCATAGGATAAGGAATGGGCTTAATTTAAAGGATCAAGTGTTGGACCATGGAAGATGGAGAAAAAAAGGAAGGATTTTAGATGGACATATCCTTTGATGCAGGTGGTACAAGGCCTGCATCATAGGATAAGGAATGGACTTAATTTAAAGGATCAAGTGGTTGGACCATGGACGATGGAGAAAAAAAGGAAGGATTTTAGATGGACATATCCTTTGATGCAGGTGGTACAAGGCCTGCATCATAGGATAAGGAATGACTTAATTTAAAGGATCAAGAGGTTGGACCATGGAAGATGGAGAAAAAAAGGAAGGATTTTAGATGGACATATCCTTTGATGCAGGTGGTACAAGGCCTGCATCATAGGATAAGGAATGGGCTTAATTTTAAAGGATCAAGTGTTTGGACCATGGAAGATGGAGAAAAAAAGGAAGGATTTTATATGGACATATCCTTTGATGCAGGTGATACAAGGCCTGCATCATAGGATAAGGAATGGACTTAATTTGAAGGATAAAGCGGTTGGACCATGGAAGATGGAGGAAAAAAAGGAAGTTTTTTTAGATGGACATATCCTTTGATGCAGATGGTACAAGGCCTGCATCATAGGATAAGGAATGGGCTTAATTTAAAGGATCAAGTGTTTGGACCATGGAAGATGGAGAAAAAAAGGAAGGATTTTAGATGGACATATCCTTTGATGCAGGTGATACAAGGCCTGCATCATAGGATAAGGAATGGACTTGAATTTGAAGGATAAAGCGGTTGGACCATGGAAGATGGAGAAAAAAAAAGGAAGTTTTTTTAGATGGACATATCCTTTGATGCAGATGGTACAAGGCCTGCATCATAGGATGAGGAATGGGCTTAATTTAAAGGATCAAGTGTTTGGACCATGGAAGATGGAGAAAAAAAGGAAGGATTTTAGATGGACATATCCTTTGATGCAGGTGATACAAGGCCTGCATCATAGGATAAGGAATGGACTTGAATTTGAAGGATAAAGCGGTTGGACATGGAAGATGGAGAAAAAAAGGAAGTTTTTTTAGATGGACATATCCTTTGATGCAGATGGTACAAGGCCTGCATCATAGGATAAGGAATAGGCCTAATTTAAAGGATCAAGTGGTAAGGACCATGGAAGATGGAGAAAAAAAAGGAAGTTTTTTTAGATGGCATATCCTTTGATGCAGGTGGTACAAGGCCTGCATCATAGGATAAGGAATGGGCTTAATTTAAAGGATCAAGTGGTTGGACCATGGAAAAGATGGAAAAAAAGGAAGTTTTTTAGATGGACATATCCTTTGATAGGTGGTACAAGGCCTGCATCATAGGATAAGGAATGGGTTTAATTTAAAGGATCGAGTGGTTGGACCATGGAAGATGGAGAAAAAAAAGGAAGGATTTTAGATGGACATATCCTTTGATGCAGGTGGTACAAGGCCTGCATCATAGGATAAGGAATGGGTTTAATTTAAAGGATCGAGTGGTTGGACCATGGAAGATGGAGTAAAAAAAGGAAGGATTTTAGATGGACATATCCTTTGATGCAGGTGGTACAAGGCCTGCATCATAGGATAAGGAATGGGTTTAATCTAAAGGATCGAGTGGTTGGACCATGGAAGATGGAGAAAAAAAGGAAGGATTTTAGATGGACATATCCTTTGATGCAGTTGGTACAAGGCCTGCATCATAGGATATGGAATGGGTTTAATTTAAAGGATCGAGTGGTTGGACCATGGAAGATGGAGAAAAAAAAAGGAAGGATTTTAGATGGACATATCCTTTGATGCAGGTGGTACAAGGCCTGCATCATAGGATAAGGAATGGGCTTAATTTAAAGGATCAACTGGTTGGACCATGGAAGATGGAGAAAAAAAGGAAGGATTTTAGATGGACATATCCTTTGATGCAAGTGGTACAAGGCCTGCATCATAAGATAAGGAATGGGCTTTATTTAAAGGATCAAGTCTTTGGACCATGGAAGATGGAGGAAAAAAAGGAAGTTTTTTTTTAGATGGACATATCCTTTGATGCAGATGGTACAAGGCCTTTATCATAGGATAAGGAATGGACTTAATTTAAAGGATCAAGTGGTTGGACCATGGAAGATGGAGAAAAAAAGGAAGGATTTTAGATGGACATATCCTTTGATGCAGGTGGTACAAGGCCTGCATCATAGGATAAGGAATGGGCTTAATTTAAAGGATCAAGTGTTTGGACCATGGAAGATGGAGAAAAAAAGGAAGGATTTTAGATGGACATATCCTTTGATGCAGGTGATACAAGGCCTGCATCATAGGATAAGGAATACTTAATTTGAAGGATCAAGCGGTTGGACCATGGAAGATGGAGAAAAAAAAGGAAGTTTTTTTAGATGGACATATCCTTTGATGCAGGTGGTACAAGGCCTGCATCATAGGATAAGGAATGGGCTTAATTTAAAGGATCAAGTGTTTGGACCATGGAAGATGGAGAAAAAAAGGAAGGATTTTAGATGGACATATCCTTTGATGCAGGTGATACAAGGCCTGCATCATAGGATAAGGAATGGACTTGAATTTAAAGGATAAAGTGGTTGGACCATGGAAGATGGAGAAAAAAAGGAAGTTTTTTTAGATGGACATATCCTTTGATGCAGGTGGTACAAGGCCTGCATCATAGGATAAGGAATAGGCTTAATTTAAAGGATCAAGTGGTTGGACCATGGAAGATGGAGAAAAAAAGGAAGTTTTTTTAGATGACATATCCTTTGATGCAGATGGTACAAGGCCTGCATCATAGGATAAGGAATGGGCTTAATTTAAAGGATCAAGTGTTTGGACCATGGAAGATGGAGAAAAAAAGGAAGGATTTTAGATGGACATATCCTTTGATGCAGGTGGTACAAGGCCTGCATCATAGGATAAGGAATGGACTTAATTTAAAGGATAAGTGGTTGGACCATGGAAGATGGAGAAAAAAAGGAAGTTTTTTAGATGGACATATCCTTTGATGCAGGTGGTACAAGGCCTGCATCATTGGATAAGGAATGGGCTTAATTTAAAGGATCAAGTGGTTGACCATGGAAGATGGAGAAAAAAAAGGAAGTTTTTTTAGATGGACATATCCTTTGATGCAGGTGGTACAAGGCCTGCATCATAGGATAAGGAATGGGCTTAATTTAAAGGATCAAGTGGTTGGACCATGGAAGATGGAGAAAAAAGGAAGTTTTTTAGATGGACATATCCTTTGATGCAGGTGGTACAAGGCCTGCATCATAGGATAAGGAATGGGTTAATTTAAAGGATCGAGTGGTTGGACCATGGAAGATGGAGAAAAAAAGGAAGGATTTTAGATGGACATATCCTTTGATGCAGGTGGTACAAGGCCTGCATCATAGGATAAGGAATGGGTTAATTTAAAGGATCAAGTGGTTGGACCATGGAAGATGGAGAAAAAAAGGAAGGATTTTAGATGGACATATCCTTTGATGCAGGTGGTACAAGGCCTGCATCATAGGATAAGGAATGGGTTAATTTAAAGGATCAAGTGGTTGGACCATGGAAGATGGAGAAAAAAAGGAAGGATTTTAGATGGACATATCCTTTGATGCAGTGGTACAAGGCCTGCATCATAGGATAAGGAATGGGTTTAATTTAAAGGATCGAGTGGTTGGACCATGGAAGATGGAGAAAAAAAAAGGAAGGATTTTAGATGGACATATCCTTTGATGCAGGTGGTACAAGGCCTGCATCATAGGATAAGGAATGGGCTTAATTTAAAGGATCAACTGGTTGGACCATGGAAGATGGAGAAAAAAAGGAAGGATTTTAGATGGACATATCCTTTGATGCAGTGGTACAAGGCCTGCATCATAGGATAAGGAATGGGCTTAATTTAAAGGATCAAGTGGTTTGGACCATGGAAGATGGAGAAAAAAAGGAAGTTTTTTTAGATGGACATATCCTTTGATGCAGATGGTACAAGGCCTGCATCATAGGATAAGGAATGGACTTAATTTAAAGGATCAAGTGGTTGGACCATGGAAGATGGAGAAAAAAAGGAAGGATTTTAGATGGACATATCCTTTGATGCAGGTGGTACAAGGCCTGCATCATAGGATAAGGAATGGGCTTAATTTAAAGGATCAAGTGGTTTGGACCATGGAAGATGGAGAAAAAAAGGAAGGATTTTAGATGGACATATCCTTTGATGCAGGTGATACAAGGCCTGCATCATAGGATAAGGAATGGACTTAATTTAAAGGATCAAAGCGGTTGGACCATGGAAGATGGAGAAAAAAAGGAAGGATTTTAGATGGACATATCCTTTGATGCAGGTGGTACAAGGCCTGCATCATAGGATAAGGAATGGGCTTAATTTAAAGGATCAAGTGGTTGGACCATGGAAGATGGAGAAAAAAAGGAAGGATTTTAGATGGACATATCCTTTGATGCAGGTGGTACAAGGCCTGCATCATAGGATAAGGAATGGGCTTAATTTAAGGATCAAGCGGTTGGACCATGGAAGATGGAGAAAAAAAGGAAGGATTTTAGATGGACATATCCTTTGATGCAGGTGGTACAAGGCCTGCATCATAGGATAAGGAATGGGCTTAATTTAAAGGATCAAGTGGTTGGACCATGGAAGATGGAGAAAAAAAGGAAGGATTTTAGATGGACATATCCTTTGATGCAGGTGGTACAAGGCCTGCATCATAGGATAAGGAATGGGCTTAATTTAAAGGATCAAGTGGTTGGACCATGGAAGATGGAGAAAAAAAGGAAGGATTTTAGATGGACATATCCTTTGATGCAGGTGGTACAAGGCCTGCATCATAGGATAAGGAATGGGCTTAATTTAAAGGATCAAGTGGTTGGACCATGGAAGATGGAGAAAAAAAGGAAGGATTTTAGATGGACATATCCTTTGATGCAGGTGGTACAAGGCCTGCATCATAGGATAAGGAATGGGCTTAATTTAAAGGATCAAGTGTTGGACCATGGAAGATGGAGAAAAAAAGGAAGGATTTTAGATGGACATATCCTTTGATGCAGGTGGTACAAGGCCTGCATCATAGGATAAGGAATGGATTAATTTAAAGGATCAAGTGGTTGGACCATGGAAGATGGAGAAAAAAAGGAAGGATTTTAGATGGACATATCCTTTGATGCAGGTGGTACAAGGCCTGCATCATAGGATAAGGAATGGGCTTAATTTAAAGGATCAAGTGGTTGGACCATGGAAGATGGAGAAAAAAAGGAAGGATTTTAGATGGACATATCCTTTGATGCAGGTGGTACAAGGCCTGCATCATAGGATAAGGAATGGGCTTAATTTAAAGGATCAAGTGGTTGGACCATGGAAGATGGAGAAAAAAAAGGAAGTTTTTTTAGATGGACATATCCTTTGATGCAGGTGGTACAAGGCCTGCATCATAGGATAAGGAATGGGCTTAATTTAAAGGATCAAGTGTTGGACCATGGAAGATGGAGAAAAAAAGGAAGGATTTTAGATGGACATATCCTTTGATGCAGGTGGTACAAGGCCTGCATCATAGGATAAGGAATGGACTTAATTTAAAGGATCAAGTGGTTGGACCATGGAAGATGGAGAAAAAAAGGAAGGATTTTAGATGGACATATCCTTTGATGCAGGTGGTACAAGGCCTGCATCATAGGATAAGGAATGGGCTTAATTTAAAGGATCAAGTGGTTGGACCATGGAAGATGGAGAAAAAAAGGAAGGATTTTAGATGGACATATCCTTTGATGCAGGTGGTACAAGGCCTGCATCATAGGATAAGGAATGGGCTTAATTTAAAGGATCAAGTGGTTGGACCATGGAAGATGGAGAAAAAAAAGGAAGTTTTAGATGGACATATCCTTTGATGCAGGTGGTACAAGGCCTGCATCATAGGATAAGGAATGGGTTAATTTAAAGGATCGAGTGGTTGGACCATGGAAGATGGAGAAAAAAAAGGAAGGATTTTAGATGGACATATCCTTTGATGCAGGTGGTACAAGGCCTGCATCATAGGATAAGGAATGGGTTAATTTAAAGGATCAAGTGGTTGGACCATGGAAGATGGAGAAAAAAAGGAAGGATTTTAGATGGACATATCCTTTGATGCAGGTGGTACAAGGCCTGCATCATAGGATAAGGAATGGGCTTAATTTAAAGGATCAAGTGGTTGGACCATGGAAGATGGAGAAAAAAAGGAAGGATTTTAGATGGACATATCCTTTGATGCAGGTGGTACAAGGCCTGCATCATAGGATAAGGAATGGGCTTAATTTAAAGGATCAAGTGGTTGGACCATGGAAGATGGAGAAAAAAAGGAAGGATTTTAGATGGACATATCCTTTGATGCAGGTGGTACAAGGCCTGCATCATAGGATAAGGAATGGGCTTAATTTAAAGGATCAAGTGGTTGGACCATGGAAGATGGAGAAAAAAAGGAAGGATTTTAGATGGACATATCCTTTGATGCAGGTGGTACAAGGCCTGCATCATAGGATAAGGAATGGGCTTAATTTAAAGGATCAAGTGGTTGGACCATGGAAGATGGAGAAAAAAAGGAAGGATTTTAGATGGACATATCCTTTGATGCAGGTGGTACAAGGCCTGCATCATAGGATAAGGAATGGGCTTAATTTAAAGGATCAAGTGGTTGGACCATGGAAGATGGAGAAAAAAAGGAAGGATTTTAGATGGACATATCCTTTGATGCAGGTGGTACAAGGCCTGCATCATAGGATAAGGAATGGGCTTAATTTAAAGGATCAAGTGGTTGGACCATGGAAGATGGAGAAAAAAAGGAAGGATTTTAGATGGACATATCCTTTGATGCAGGTGGTACAAGGCCTGCATCATAGGATAAGGAATGGAATTAATTTAAAGGATCAAGTGGTTGGACCATGGAAGATGGAGAAAAAAAGGAAGGATTTTAGATGGACATATCCTTTGATGCAGGTGGTACAAGGCCTGCATCATAGGATAAGGAATGGGCTTAATTTAAAGGATCAAGTGGTTGGACCATGGAAGATGGAGAAAAAAAGGAAGGATTTTAGATGGACATATCCTTTGATGCAGGTGGTACAAGGCCTGCATCATAGGATAAGGAATGGGCTTAATTTAAAGGATCAAGTGGTTGGACCATGGAAGATGGAGAAAAAAAGGAAGTTTTTTTAGATGGACATATCCTTTGATGCAGGTGGTACAAGGCCTGCATCATAGGATAAGGAATGGACTTAATTTAAAGGATCAAGTGGTTGGACCATGGAAGATGGAGAAAAAAAGGAAGGATTTTAGATGGACATATCCTTTGATGCAGGTGGTACAAGGCCTGCATCATAGGATAAGGAATGGACTTAATTTAAAGGATCAAGTGGTTGGACCATGGAAGATGGAGAAAAAAAGGAAGGATTTTAGATGGACATATCCTTTGATGCAGGTGGTACAAGGCCTGCATCATAGGATAAGGAATGGGCTTAATTTAAAGGATCAAGTGGTTGGACCATGGAAGATGGAGAAAAAAAGGAAGGATTTTAGATGGACATATCCTTTGATGCAGGTGGTACAAGGCCTGCATCATAGGATAAGGAATGGACTTAATTTAAAGGATCAAGTGGTTGGACCATGGAAGATGGAGAAAAAAAGGAAGGATTTTAGATGGACATATCCTTTGATGCAGGTGGTACAAGGCCTGCATCATAGGATAAGGAATGGACTTAATTTAAAGGATCAAGTGGTTGGACCATGGAAGATGGAGAAAAAAAAGGAAGGATTTTAGATGGACATATCCTTTGATGCAGGTGGTACAAGGCCTGCATCATAGGATAAGGAATGGGTTAATTTAAAGGATCAAGTGGTTGGACCATGGAAGATGGAGAAAAAAAAGGAAGGATTTTAGATGGACATATCCTTTGATGCAGGTGGTACAAGGCCTGCATCATAGGATAAGGAATGGGCTTAATTTAAAGGATCAAGTGGTTGGACCATGGAAGATGGAGAAAAAAAGGAAGGATTTTAGATGGACATATCCTTTGATGCAGGTGGTACAAGGCCTGCATCATAGGATAAGGAATGGCTTAATTTAAAGGATCAAGTGGTTGGACCATGGAAGATGGAGAAAAAAAAGGAAGGATTTTAGATGGACATATCCTTTGATGCAGGTGGTACAAGGCCTGCATCATAGGATAAGGAATGGGCTTAATTTAAAGGATCAAGTGGTTGGACCATGGAAGATGGAGAAAAAAAGGAAGGATTTTAGATGGACATATCCTTTGATGCAGGTGGTACAAGGCCTGCATCATAGGATAAGGAATGGGCTTAATTTAAAGGATCAAGTGGTTGGACCATGGAAGATGGAGAAAAAAAGGAAGGATTTTAGATGGACATATCCTTTGATGCAGGTGGTACAAGGCCTGCATCATAGGATAAGGAATGGGCTTAATTTAAAGGATCAAGTGGTTGGACCATGGAAGATGGAGAAAAAAAGGAAGGATTTTAGATGGACATATCCTTTGATGCAGGTGGTACAAGGCCTGCATCATAGGATAAGGAATGGAATTAATTTAAAGGATCAAGTGGTTGGACCATGGAAGATGGAGAAAAAAAGGAAGGATTTTAGATGGACATATCCTTTGATGCAGGTGGTACAAGGCCTGTATCATAGGATAAGGAATGGACTTAATTTAAAGGATCAAGTGGTTGGACCATGGAAGATGGAGAAAAAAAAGGATTTTTTTAGATGGACATATCCTTTGATGCAGGTGGTACAAGGCCTGCATCATAGGATAAGGAATGGACTTAATTTAAAGGATCAAGTGGTTGGACCATGGAAGATGGAGAAAAAAAAGGAAGTTTTTTTAGATGGACATATCCTTTGATGCAGGTGGTACAAGGCCTGTATCATAGGATAAGGAATGGATTAATTTAAAGGATCAAGTGGTTGGACCATGGAAGATGGAGAAAAAAAAGGAAGTTTTTTTAGATGGACATATCCTTTGATGCAGGTGGTACAAGGCCTGTATCATAGGATAAGGAATGGACTTAATTTAAAGGATCAAGTGGTTGGACCATGGAAGATGGAGAAAAAAAGGAAGTTTTTTTAGATGGACATATCCTTTGATGCAGGTGGTACAAGGCCTGCATCATAGGATAAGGAATGGACTTAATTTAAAGGATCAAGTGGTTGGACCATGGAAGATGGAGAAAAAAAAGGAAGTTTTTTAGATGGACATATCCTTTGATGCAGGTGGTACAAGGCCTGTATCATAGGATAAGGAATGGAATTAATTTAAAGGATCAAGTGGTTGGACCATGGAAGATGGAGAAAAAAAGGAAGTTTTTTTAGATGGACATATCCTTTGATGCAGGTGGTACAAGGCCTGCATCATAGGATAAGGAATGGAATTAATTTAAAGGATCAAGTGGTTGGACCATGGAAGATGGAGAAAAAAAGGAAGTTTTTTTAGATGGACATATCCTTTGATGCAGGTGGTACAAGGCCTGCATCATAGGATAAGGAATGGACTTAATTTAAAGGATCAAGTGGTTGGACCATGGAAGATGGAGAAAAAAAAGGAAGTTTTTTTAGATGGACATATCCTTTGATGCAGGTGGTACAAGGCCTGCATCATAGGATAAGGAATGGACTTAATTTAAAGGATCAAGTTTGGACCATGGAAGATGGAGAAAAAAAAAGGAATTTTTTTAGATGGACATATCCTTTGATGCAGGTGGTACAAGGCCTGCATCATAGGATAAGGAATGGGTTAATTTAAAGGATCAAGTGGTTGGACCATGGAAGATGGAGAAAAAAAAGGAAGTTTTAGATGGACATATCCTTTGATGCAGGTGGTACAAGGCCTGTATCATAGGATAAGGAATGGAATTAATTTAAAGGATCAAGTGGTTGGACCATGGAAGATGGAGAAAAAAAAGGAAGTTTTTTTAGATGGACATATCCTTTGATGCAGGTGGTACAAGGCCTGTATCATAGGATAAGGAATGGAATTAATTTAAAGGATCAAGTGGTTGGACCATGGAAGATGGAGAAAAAAAAGGAAGTTTTTTTAGATGGACATATCCTTTGATGCAGGTGGTACAAGGCCTGTATCATAGGATAAGGAATGGATTAATTTAAAGGATCAAGTGGTTGGACCATGGAAGATGGAGAAAAAAAAGGAAGTTTTTTTAGATGGACATATCCTTTGATGCAGGTGGTACAAGGCCTGTATCATAGGATAAGGAATGGACTTAATTTAAAGGATCAAGTGGTTGGACCATGGAAGATGGAGAAAAAAAGGAAGTTTTTTTAGATGGACATATCCTTTGATGCAGGTGGTACAAGGCCTGCATCATAGGATAAGGAATGGACTTAATTTAAAGGATCAAGTGGTTGGACCATGGAAGATGGAGAAAAAAAAGGAAGTTTTAGATGGACATATCCTTTGATGCAGGTGGTACAAGGCCTGTATCATAGGATAAGGAATGGACTTAATTTAAAGGATCAAGTGGTTGGACCATGGAAGATGGAGAAAAAAAGGAAGTTTTTTTAGATGGACATATCCTTTGATGCAGGTGGTACAAGGCCTGCATCATAGGATAAGGAATGGGCTTAATTTAAAGGATCAAGTGGTTGGACCATGGAAGATGGAGAAAAAAAGGAAGTTTTTTTAGATGGACATATCCTTTGATGCAGGTGGTACAAGGCCTGCATCATAGGATAAGGAATGGATTAATTTAAAGGATCAAGTGGTTGGACCATGGAAGATGGAGAAAAAAAAGGAAGTTTTTTTAGATGGACATATCCTTTGATGCAGGTGGTACAAGGCCTGTATCATAGGATAAGGAATGGACTTAATTTAAAGGATCAAGTTTGGACCATGGAAGATGGAGAAAAAAAAGGAAGTTTTTTTATGGACATATCCTTTGATGCAGGTGGTACAAGGCCTGCATCATAGGATAAGGAATGGGCTTAATTTAAAGGATCAAGTGGTTGGACCATGGAAGATGGAGAAAAAAAAGGAAGTTTTAGATGGACATATCCTTAGATGCAGGTGGTACAAGGCCTGTATCATAGGATAAGGAATGGACTTAATTTAAAGGATCAAGCGGTTGGACCATGGAAGATGGAGAAAAAAAAGGATTTTTTTAGATGGACATATCCTTTGATGCAGGTGGTACAAGGCCTGTATCATAGGATAAGGAATGGACTTAATTTAAAGGATCAAGTGGTTGGACCATGGAAGATGGAGAAAAAAAAGGAAGTTTTTTTAGATGGACATATCCTTTGATGCAGGTGGTACAAGGCCTGTATCATAGGATAAGGAATGGACTTAATTTAAAGGATCAAGTGGTTGGACCATGGAAGATGGAGAAAAAAAAGGAAGTTTTTTTAGATGGACATATCCTTTGATGCAGGTGGTACAAGGCCTGTATCATAGGATAAGGAATGGACTTAATTTAAAGGATCAAGTGGTTGGACCATGGAAGATGGAGAAAAAAAGGAAGTTTTTTTAGATGGACATATCCTTTGATGCAGGTGGTACAAGGCCTGCATCATAGGATAAGGAATGGGCTTAATTTAAAGGATCAAGTGGTTGGACCATGGAAGATGGAGAAAAAAAGGAAGGATTTTAGATGGACATATCCTTTGATGCAGGTGGTACAAGGCCTGTATCATAGGATAAGGAATGGACTTAATTTAAAGGATCAAGTGGTTGGACCATGGAAGATGGAGAAAAAAAAGGAAGTTTTTTTAGATGGACATATCCTTTGATGCAGGTGGTACAAGGCCTGTATCATAGGATAAGGAATGGAACTTAATTTAAAGGATCAAGTGGTTGGACCATGGAAGATGGAGAAAAAAAGGAAGTTTTTTTAGATGGACATATCCTTTGATGCAGGTGGTACAAGGCCTGTATCATAGGATAAGGAATGGACTTAATTTAAAGGATCAAGTGGTTGGACCATGGAAGATGGAGAAAAAAAAGGAAGTTTTTTTAGATGGACATATCCTTTGATGCAGGTGGTACAAGGCCTGTATCATAGGATAAGGAATGGACTTAATTTAAAGGATCAAGTGGTTGGACCATGGAAGATGGAGAAAAAAAGGAAGTTTTTTTAGATGGACATATCCTTTGATGCAGGTGGTACAAGGCCTGCATCATAGGATAAGGAATGGACTTAATTTAAAGGATCAAGTGGTTGGACCATGGAAGATGGAGAAAAAAAAGGAAGTTTTTTAGATGGACATATCCTTAGATGCAGGTGGTACAAGGCCTGTATCATAGGATAAGGAATGGAATTAATTTAAAGGATCAAGTGGTTGGACCATGGAAGATGGAGAAAAAAAAGGAAGTTTTTTTAGATGGACATATCCTTTGATGCAGGTGGTACAAGGCCTGTATCATAGGATAAGGAATGGACTTAATTTAAAGGATCAAGTGGTTGGACCATGGAAGATGGAGAAAAAAAAGGAAGTTTTTTTAGATGGACATATCCTTTGATGCAGGTGGTACAAGGCCTGCATCATAGGATAAGGAATGGACTTAATTTAAAGGATCAAGTGGTTGGACCATGGAAGATGGAGAAAAAAAAGGAAGTTTTTTTAGATGGACATATCCTTTGATGCAGGTGGTACAAGGCCTGTATCATAGGATAAGGAATGGGCTTAATTTAAAGGATCAAGTGGTTGGACCATGGAAGATGGAGAAAAAAAAGGAAGTTTTTTTAGATGGACATATCCTTTGATGCAGGTGGTACAAGGCCTGCATCATAGGATAAGGAATGGGCTTAATTTAAAGGATCAAGTGGTTGGACCATGGAAGATGGAGAAAAAAGGAAGTTTTTTTAGATGGACATATCCTTAGATGCAGGTGGTACAAGGCCTGTATCATAGGATAAGGAATGGACTTAATTTAAAGGATCAAGTGGTTGGACCATGGAAGATGGAGAAAAAAAAGGAAGTTTTTTTAGATGGACATATCCTTTGATGCAGGTGGTACAAGGCCTGTATCATAGGATAAGGAATGGAATTAATTTAAAGGATCAAGTGGTTGGACCATGGAAGATGGAGAAAAAAAAGGAAGTTTTTTTAGATGGACATATCCTTAGATGCAGGTGGTACAAGGCCTGTATCATAGGATAAGGAATGGAATTAATTTAAAGGATCAAGTGGTTGGACCATGGAAGATGGAGAAAAAAAAGGAAGTTTTTTTAGATGGACATATCCTTAGATGCAGGTGGTACAAGGCCTGTATCATAGGATAAGGAATGGAATTAATTTAAAGGATCAAGTGGTTGGACCATGGAAGATGGAGAAAAAAAGGAAGTTTTTTTAGATGGACATATCCTTTGATGCAGGTGGTACAAGGCCTGTATCATAGGATAAGGAATGGACTTAATTTAAAGGATCAAGTGGTTGGACCATGGAAGATGGAGAAAAAAAAGGAAGTTTTTTAGATGGACATATCCTTAGATGCAGGTGGTACAAGGCCTGTATCATAGGATAAGGAATGGAATTAATTTAAAGGATCAAGTGGTTGGACCATGGAAGATGGAGAAAAAAAAGGAAGTTTTTTTAGATGGACATATCCTTTGATGCAGGTGGTACAAGGCCTGTATCATAGGATAAGGAATGGACTTAATTTAAAGGATCAAGTGGTTGGACCATGGAAGATGGAGAAAAAAAGGAAGTTTTTTTAGATGGACATATCCTTTGATGCAGGTGGTACAAGGCCTGTATCATAGGATAAGGAATGGACTTAATTTAAAGGATCAAGTGGTTGGACCATGGAAGATGGAGAAAAAAAAGGAAGTTTTTTTAGATGGACATATCCTTTGATGCAGGTGGTACAAGGCCTGTATCATAGGATAAGGAATGGGCTTAATTTAAAGGATCAAGTGGTTGGACCATGGAAGATGGAGAAAAAAGGAAGGATTTTTTTAGATGGACATATCCTTAGATGCAGGTGGTACAAGGCCTGCATCATAGGATAAGGAATGGAATTAATTTAAAGGATCAAGTGGTTGGACCATGGAAGATGGAGAAAAAAAAGGAAGTTTTTTTAGATGGACATATCCTTAGATGCAGGTGGTACAAGGCCTGTATCATAGGATAAGGAATGGACTTAATTTAAAGGATCAAGCGGTTGGACCATGGAAGATGGAGAAAAAAAAGGAAGTTTTTTTAGATGGACATATCCTTTGATGCAGGTGGTACAAGGCCTGTATCATAGGATAAGGAATGGACTTAATTTAAAGGATCAAGTGGTTGGACCATGGAAGATGGAGAAAAAAAAGGAAGTTTTTTTAGATGGACATATCCTTTGATGCAGGTGGTACAAGGCCTGTATCATAGGATAAGGAATGGACTTAATTTAAAGGATCAAGTGGTTGGACCATGGAAGATGGAGAAAAAAAAGGAAGTTTTTTTAGATGGACATATCCTTTGATGCAGGTGGTACAAGGCCTGTATCATAGGATAAGGAATGGACTTAATTTAAAGGATCAAGTGGTTGGACCATGGAAGATGGAGAAAAAAAAGGAAGTTTTTTTAGATGGACATATCCTTTGATGCAGGTGGTACAAGGCCTGTATCATAGGATAAGGAATGGACTTAATTTAAAGGATCAAGCGGTTGGACCATGGAAGATGGAGAAAAAAAAGGAAGTTTTTTTAGATGGACATATCCTTAGATGCAGGTGGTACAAGGCCTGTATCATAGGATAAGGAATGGAATTAATTTAAAGGATCAAGTGGTTGGACCATGGAAGATGGAGAAAAAAAAGGAAGTTTTTTTAGATGGACATATCCTTTGATGCAGGTGGTACAAGGCCTGTATCATAGGATAAGGAATGGAATTAATTTAAAGGATCAAGTGGTTGGACCATGGAAGATGGAGAAAAAAAGGAAGTTTTTTTAGATGGACATATCCTTAGATGCAGGTGGTACAAGGCCTGTATCATAGGATAAGGAATGGAATTAATTTAAAGGATCAAGTGGTTGGACCATGGAAGATGGAGAAAAAAAAGGAAGTTTTTTTAGATGGACATATCCTTAGATGCAGGTGGTACAAGGCCTGTATCATAGGATAAGGAATGGAATTAATTTAAAGGATCAAGTGGTTGGACCATGGAAGATGGAGAAAAAAAGGAAGTTTTTTTAGATGGACATATCCTTAGATGCAGGTGGTACAAGGCCTGTATCATAGGATAAGGAATGGAATTAATTTAAAGGATCAAGTGGTTGGACCATGGAAGATGGAGAAAAAAAAGGAAGTTTTTTTAGATGGACATATCCTTAGATGCAGGTGGTACAAGGCCTGTATCATAGGATAAGGAATGGACTTAATTTAAAGGATCAAGTGGTTGGACCATGGAAGATGGAGAAAAAAAGGAAGTTTTTTTAGATGGACATATCCTTTGATGCAGGTGGTACAAGGCCTGTATCATAGGATAAGGAATGGACTTAATTTAAAGGATCAAGTGGTTGGACCATGGAAGATGGAGAAAAAAAAGGAAGTTTTTTTAGATGGACATATCCTTTGATGCAGGTGGTACAAGGCCTGTATCATAGGATAAGGAATGGACTTAATTTAAAGGATCAAGTGGTTGGACCATGGAAGATGGAGAAAAAAAAGGAAGTTTTTTTAGATGGACATATCCTTTGATGCAGGTGGTACAAGGCCTGTATCATAGGATAAGGAATGGACTTAATTTAAAGGATCAAGTGGTTGGACCATGGAAGATGGAGAAAAAAAAGGAAGTTTTTTTAGATGGACATATCCTTTGATGCAGGTGGTACAAGGCCTGTATCATAGGATAAGGAATGGACTTAATTTAAAGGATCAAGTGGTTGGACCATGGAAGATGGAGAAAAAAAAGGAAGTTTTTTTAGATGGACATATCCTTAGATGCAGGTGGTACAAGGCCTGTATCATAGGATAAGGAATGGACTTAATTTAAAGGATCAAGTGGTTGGACCATGGAAGATGGAGAAAAAAAAGGAAGTTTTTTTAGATGGACATATCCTTTGATGCAGGTGGTACAAGGCCTGTATCATAGGATAAGGAATGGAATTAATTTAAAGGATCAAGTGGTTGGACCATGGAAGATGGAGAAAAAAAAGGAAGTTTTTTTAGATGGACATATCCTTAGATGCAGGTGGTACAAGGCCTGTATCATAGGATAAGGAATGGAATTAATTTAAAGGATCAAGTGGTTGGACCATGGAAGATGGAGAAAAAAAAGGAAGTTTTTTTTAGATGGACATATCCTTAGATGCAGGTGGTACAAGGCCTGTATCATAGGATAAGGAATGGAATTAATTTAAAGGATCAAGTGGTTGGACCATGGAAGATGGAGAAAAAAAGGAAGTTTTTTTAGATGGACATATCCTTAGATGCAGGTGGTACAAGGCCTGTATCATAGGATAAGGAATGGAATTAATTTAAAGGATCAAGTGGTTGGACCATGGAAGATGGAGAAAAAAAAGGAAGTTTTTTTAGATGGACATATCCTTAGATGCAGGTGGTACAAGGCCTGTATCATAGGATAAGGAATGGAATTAATTTAAAGGATCAAGTGGTTGGACCATGGAAGATGGAGAAAAAAAAGGAAGTTTTTTTAGATGGACATATCCTTTGATGCAGGTGGTACAAGGCCTGTATCATAGGATAAGGAATGGACTTAATTTAAAGGATCAAGTGGTTGGACCATGGAAGATGGAGAAAAAAAAGGAAGTTTTTTTAGATGGACATATCCTTTGATGCAGGTGGTACAAGGCCTGTATCATAGGATAAGGAATGGACTTAATTTAAAGGATCAAGTGGTTGGACCATGGAAGATGGAGAAAAAAAAGGAAGTTTTTTTAGATGGACATATCCTTAGATGCAGGTGGTACAAGGCCTGTATCATAGGATAAGGAATGGAATTAATTTAAAGGATCAAGTGGTTGGACCATGGAAGATGGAGAAAAAAGGAAGTTTTTTTAGATGGACATATCCTTAGATGCAGGTGGTACAAGGCCTGTATCATAGGATAAGGAATGGAATTAATTTAAAGGATCAAGTGGTTGGACCATGGAAGATGGAGAAAAAAAAGGAAGTTTTTTTAGATGGACATATCCTTAGATGCAGGTGGTACAAGGCCTGTATCATAGGATAAGGAATGGACTTAATTTAAAGGATCAAGTGGTTGGACCATGGAAGATGGAGAAAAAAAAGGAAGTTTTTTTAGATGGACATATCCTTTGATGCAGGTGGTACAAGGCCTGTATCATAGGATAAGGAATGGACTTAATTTAAAGGATCAAGCGGTTGGACCATGGAAGATGGAGAAAAAAAAGGAAGTTTTTTTAGATGGACATATCCTTAGATGCAGGTGGTACAAGGCCTGTATCATAGGATAAGGAATGGAATTAATTTAAAGGATCAAGTGGTTGGACCATGGAAGATGGAGAAAAAAAAAGGAAGTTTTTTTTAGATGGACATATCCTTAGATGCAGGTGGTACAAGGCCTGTATCATAGGATAAGGAATGGACTTAATTTAAAGGATCAAGTGGTTGGACCATGGAAGATGGAGAAAAAAAAGGAAGTTTTTTTAGATGGACATATCCTTTGATGCAGGTGGTACAAGGCCTGTATCATAGGATAAGGAATGGACTTAATTTAAAGGATCAAGCGGTTGGACCATGGAAGATGGAGAAAAAAAAGGAAGTTTTTTTAGATGGACATATCCTTAGATGCAGGTGGTACAAGGCCTGTATCATAGGATAAGGAATGGAATTAATTTAAAGGATCAAGTGGTTGGACCATGGAAGATGGAGAAAAAAAAGGAAGTTTTTTTAGATGGACATATCCTTTGATGCAGGTGGTACAAGGCCTGTATCATAGGATAAGGAATGGAATTAATTTAAAGGATCAAGTGGTTGGACCATGGAAGATGGAGAAAAAAAGGAAGTTTTTTTAGATGGACATATCCTTAGATGCAGGTGGTACAAGGCCTGTATCATAGGATAAGGAATGGAATTAATTTAAAGGATCAAGTGGTTGGACCATGGAAGATGGAGAAAAAAAAGGAAGTTTTTTTAGATGGACATATCCTTAGATGCAGGTGGTACAAGGCCTGTATCATAGGATAAGGAATGGAATTAATTTAAAGGATCAAGTGGTTGGACCATGGAAGATGGAGAAAAAAAAAGTTTTTTTAGATGGACATATCCTTAGATGCAGGTGGTACAAGGCCTGTATCATAGGATAAGGAATGGAATTAATTTAAAGGATCAAGTGGTTGGACCATGGAAGATGGAGAAAAAAAAGGAAGTTTTTTTAGATGGACATATCCTTAGATGCAGGTGGTACAAGGCCTGTATCATAGGATAAGGAATGGACTTAATTTAAAGGATCAAGTGGTTGGACCATGGAAGATGGAAAAAAAAGGAAGTTTTTTTAGATGGACATATCCTTTGATGCAGGTGGTACAAGGCCTGTATCATAGGATAAGGAATGGACTTAATTTAAAGGATCAAGTGGTTGGACCATGGAAGATGGAGAAAAAAAAGGAAGTTTTTTTAGATGGACATATCCTTTGATGCAGGTGGTACAAGGCCTGTATCATAGGATAAGGAATGGACTTAATTTAAAGGATCAAGTGGTTGGACCATGGAAGATGGAGAAAAAAAAGGAAGTTTTTTTAGATGGACATATCCTTAGATGCAGGTGGTACAAGGCCTGTATCATAGGATAAGGAATGGACTTAATTTAAAGGATCAAGTGGTTGGACCATGGAAGATGGAGAAAAAAAAGGAAGTTTTTTTAGATGGACATATCCTTTGATGCAGGTGGTACAAGGCCTGTATCATAGGATAAGGAATGGACTTAATTTAAAGGATCAAGTGGTTGGACCATGGAAGATGGAGAAAAAAAAGGAAGTTTTTTTAGATGGACATATCCTTAGATGCAGGTGGTACAAGGCCTGTATCATAGGATAAGGAATGGAATTAATTTAAAGGATCAAGTGGTTGGACCATGGAAGATGGAGAAAAAAAAGGAAGTTTTTTTAGATGGACATATCCTTAGATGCAGGTGGTACAAGGCCTGTATCATAGGATAAGGAATGGAATTAATTTAAAGGATCAAGTGGTTGGACCATGGAAGATGGAGAAAAAAAAGGAAGTTTTTTTAGATGGACATATCCTTAGATGCAGGTGGTACAAGGCCTGTATCATAGGATAAGGAATGGAATTAATTTAAAGGATCAAGTGGTTGGACCATGGAAGATGGAGAAAAAAAAAGGAAGTTTTTTTAGATGGACATATCCTTAGATGCAGGTGGTACAAGGCCTGTATCATAGGATAAGGAATGGACTTAATTTAAAGGATCAAGTGGTTGGACCATGGAAGATGGAGAAAAAAAAGGAAGTTTTTTTAGATGGACATATCCTTAGATGCAGGTGGTACAAGGCCTGTATCATAGGATAAGGAATGGAATTAATTTAAAGGATCAAGTGGTTGGACCATGGAAGATGGAGAAAAAAAAGGAAGTTTTTTTAGATGGACATATCCTTAGATGCAGGTGGTACAAGGCCTGTATCATAGGATAAGGAATGGAATTAATTTAAAGGATCAAGTGGTTGGACCATGGAAGATGGAGAAAAAAAAGGAAGTTTTTTTAGATGGACATATCCTTTGATGCAGGTGGTACAAGGCCTGTATCATAGGATAAGGAATGGACTTAATTTAAAGGATCAAGTGGTTGGACCATGGAAGATGGAGAAAAAAAAGGAAGTTTTTTTAGATGGACATATCCTTTGATGCAGGTGGTACAAGGCCTGTATCATAGGATAAGGAATGGACTTAATTTAAAGGATCAAGTGGTTGGACCATGGAAGATGGAGAAAAAAAAGGAAGTTTTTTTAGATGGACATATCCTTAGATGCAGGTGGTACAAGGCCTGTATCATAGGATAAGGAATGGAATTAATTTAAAGGATCAAGTGGTTGGACCATGGAAGATGGAGAAAAAAAAGGAAGTTTTTTTAGATGGACATATCCTTAGATGCAGGTGGTACAAGGCCTGTATCATAGGATAAGGAATGGAATTAATTTAAAGGATCAAGTGGTTGGACCATGGAAGATGGAGAAAAAAAAGGAAGTTTTTTTAGATGGACATATCCTTAGATGCAGGTGGTACAAGGCCTGTATCATAGGATAAGGAATGGAATTAATTTAAAGGATCAAGTGGTTGGACCATGGAAGATGGAGAAAAAAAAGGAAGTTTTTTTAGATGGACATATCCTTTGATGCAGGTGGTACAAGGCCTGTATCATAGGATAAGGAATGGACTTAATTTAAAGGATCAAGTGGTTGGACCATGGAAGATGGAGAAAAAAAAGGAAGTTTTTTTAGATGGACATATCCTTAGATGCAGGTGGTACAAGGCCTGTATCATAGGATAAGGAATGGAATTAATTTAAAGGATCAAGTGGTTGGACCATGGAAGATGGAGAAAAAAAAGGAAGTTTTTTTAGATGGACATATCCTTAGATGCAGGTGGTACAAGGCCTGTATCATAGGATAAGGAATGGACTTAATTTAAAGGATCAAGCGGTTGGACCATGGAAGATGGAGAAAAAAAAGGAAGTTTTTTTAGATGGACATATCCTTTGATGCAGGTGGTACAAGGCCTGTATCATAGGATAAGGAATGGACTTAATTTAAAGGATCAAGTGGTTGGACCATGGAAGATGGAGAAAAAAAAGGAAGTTTTTTTAGATGGACATATCCTTAGATGCAGGTGGTACAAGGCCTGTATCATAGGATAAGGAATGGAATTAATTTAAAGGATCAAGTGGTTGGACCATGGAAGATGGAGAAAAAAAAGGAAGTTTTTTTTAGATGGACATATCCTTAGATGCAGGTGGTACAAGGCCTGTATCATAGGATAAGGAATGGAATTAATTTAAAGGATCAAGTGGTTGGACCATGGAAGATGGAGAAAAAAAAGGAAGTTTTTTTAGATGGACATATCCTTAGATGCAGGTGGTACAAGGCCTGTATCATAGGATAAGGAATGGAATTAATTTAAAGGATCAAGTGGTTGGACCATGGAAGATGGAGAAAAAAAAGGAAGTTTTTTTAGATGGACATATCCTTAGATGCAGGTGGTACAAGGCCTGTATCATAGGATAAGGAATGGAATTAATTTAAAGGATCAAGTGGTTGGACCATGGAAGATGGAGAAAAAAAGGAAGTTTTTTTAGATGGACATATCCTTTGATGCAGGTGGTACAAGGCCTGTATCATAGGATAAGGAATGGACTTAATTTAAAGGATCAAGTGGTTGGACCATGGAAGATGGAGAAAAAAAAGGAAGTTTTTTTAGATGGACATATCCTTAGATGCAGGTGGTACAAGGCCTGTATCATAGGATAAGGAATGGAATTAATTTAAAGGATCAAGTGGTTGGACCATGGAAGATGAGAAAAAAAAGGAAGTTTTTTTAGATGGACATATCCTTTGATGCAGGTGGTACAAGGCCTGTATCATAGGATAAGGAATGGACTTAATTTAAAGGATCAAGTGGTTGGACCATGGAAGATGGAGAAAAAAAAGGAAGTTTTTTTAGATGGACATATCCTTTGATGCAGGTGGTACAAGGCCTGTATCATAGGATAAGGAATGGACTTAATTTAAAGGATCAAGTGGTTGGACCATGGAAGATGGAGAAAAAAAAGGAAGTTTTTTTAGATGGACATATCCTTAGATGCAGGTGGTACAAGGCCTGTATCATAGGATAAGGAATGGACTTAATTTAAAGGATCAAGTGGTTGGACCATGGAAGATGGAGAAAAAAAAGGAAGTTTTTTTAGATGGACATATCCTTTGATGCAGGTGGTACAAGGCCTGTATCATAGGATAAGGAATGGACTTAATTTAAAGGATCAAGTGGTTGGACCATGGAAGATGGAGAAAAAAAAGGAAGTTTTTTTAGATGGACATATCCTTAGATGCAGGTGGTACAAGGCCTGTATCATAGGATAAGGAATGGAATTAATTTAAAGGATCAAGTGGTTGGACCATGGAAGATGGAGAAAAAAAAGGAAGTTTTTTTAGATGGACATATCCTTTGATGCAGGTGGTACAAGGCCTGTATCATAGGATAAGGAATGGACTTAATTTAAAGGATCAAGTGGTTGGACCATGGAAGATGGAGAAAAAAAAGGAAGTTTTTTTAGATGGACATATCCTTAGATGCAGGTGGTACAAGGCCTGTATCATAGGATAAGGAATGGAATTAATTTAAAGGATCAAGTGGTTGGACCATGGAAGATGGAGAAAAAAAGGAAGTTTTTTTAGATGGACATATCCTTAGATGCAGGTGGTACAAGGCCTGTATCATAGGATAAGGAATGGACTTAATTTAAAGGATCAAGCGGTTGGACCATGGAAGATGGAGAAAAAAAGGAAGTTTTTTTAGATGGACATATCCTTTGATGCAGGTGGTACAAGGCCTGTATCATAGGATAAGGAATGGACTTAATTTAAAGGATCAAGTGGTTGGACCATGGAAGATGGAGAAAAAAAAGGAAGTTTTTTTAGATGGACATATCCTTTGATGCAGGTGGTACAAGGCCTGTATCATAGGATAAGGAATGGAATTAATTTAAAGGATCAAGTTTGGACCATGGAAGATGGAGAAAAAAAAGGAAGTTTTTTTAGATGGACATATCCTTTGATGCAGGTGGTACAAGGCCTGTATCATAGGATAAGGAATGGACTTAATTTAAAGGATCAAGTGGTTGGACCATGGAAGATGGAGAAAAAAAAGGAAGTTTTTTTAGATGGACATATCCTTAGATGCAGGTGGTACAAGGCCTGTATCATAGGATAAGGAATGGAATTAATTTAAAGGATCAAGTGGTTGGACCATGGAAGATGGAGAAAAAAAAGGAAGTTTTTTTAGATGGACATATCCTTAGATGCAGGTGGTACAAGGCCTGTATCATAGGATAAGGAATGGAATTAATTTAAAGGATCAAGTGGTTGGACCATGGAAGATGGAGAAAAAAAAGGAAGTTTTTTTAGATGGACATATCCTTAGATGCAGGTGGTACAAGGCCTGTATCATAGGATAAGGAATGGAATTAATTTAAAGGATCAAGTGGTTGGACCATGGAAGATGGAGAAAAAAAAGGAAGTTTTTTTAGATGGACATATCCTTAGATGCAGGTGGTACAAGGCCTGTATCATAGGATAAGGAATGGAATTAATTTAAAGGATCAAGTGGTTGGACCATGGAAGATGGAGAAAAAAAAGGAAGTTTTTTTAGATGGACATATCCTTTGATGCAGGTGGTACAAGGCCTGTATCATAGGATAAGGAATGGACTTAATTTAAAGGATCAAGTGGTTGGACCATGGAAGATGGAGAAAAAAAGGAAGTTTTTTTAGATGGACATATCCTTTGATGCAGGTGGTACAAGGCCTGTATCATAGGATAAGGAATGGACTTAATTTAAAGGATCAAGTGGTTGGACCATGGAAGATGGAGAAAAAAAAGGAAGTTTTTTTAGATGGACATATCCTTAGATGCAGGTGGTACAAGGCCTGTATCATAGGATAAGGAATGGACTTAATTTAAAGGATCAAGTGGTTGGACCATGGAAGATGGAGAAAAAAAAGGAAGTTTTTTTAGATGGACATATCCTTTGATGCAGGTGGTACAAGGCCTGTATCATAGGATAAGGAATGGACTTAATTTAAAGGATCAAGTGGTTGGACCATGGAAGATGGAGAAAAAAAAGGAAGTTTTTTTAGATGGACATATCCTTTGATGCAGGTGGTACAAGGCCTGTATCATAGGATAAGGAATGGACTTAATTTAAAGGATCAAGTGGTTGGACCATGGAAGATGGAGAAAAAAAAGGAAGTTTTTTTAGATGGACATATCCTTAGATGCAGGTGGTACAAGGCCTGTATCATAGGATAAGGAATGGAATTAATTTAAAGGATCAAGCGGTTGGACCATGGAAGATGGAGAAAAAAAAGGAAGTTTTTTTAGATGGACATATCCTTAGATGCAGGTGGTACAAGGCCTGTATCATAGGATAAGGAATGGAATTAATTTAAAGGATCAAGTGGTTGGACCATGGAAGATGGAGAAAAAAAAGGAAGTTTTTTTAGATGGACATATCCTTAGATGCAGGTGGTACAAGGCCTGTATCATAGGATAAGGAATGGAATTAATTTAAAGGATCAAGTGGTTGGACCATGGAAGATGGAGAAAAAAAGGAAGTTTTTTTAGATGGACATATCCTTTGATGCAGGTGGTACAAGGCCTGTATCATAGGATAAGGAATGGACTTAATTTAAAGGATCAAGTGGTTGGACCATGGAAGATGGAGAAAAAAAAGGAAGTTTTTTTAGATGGACATATCCTTAGATGCAGGTGGTACAAGGCCTGTATCATAGGATAAGGAATGGAATTAATTTAAAGGATCAAGTGGTTGGACCATGGAAGATGGAGAAAAAAAGGAAGTTTTTTTAGATGGACATATCCTTTGATGCAGGTGGTACAAGGCCTGTATCATAGGATAAGGAATGGACTTAATTTAAAGGATCAAGTGGTTGGACCATGGAAGATGGAGAAAAAAAGGAAGTTTTTTTAGATGGACATATCCTTTGATGCAGGTGGTACAAGGCCTGTATCATAGGATAAGGAATGGACTTAATTTAAAGGATCAAGTGGTTGGACCATGGAAGATGGAGAAAAAAAAGGAAGTTTTTTTAGATGGACATATCCTTTGATGCAGGTGGTACAAGGCCTGTATCATAGGATAAGGAATGGACTTAATTTAAAGGATCAAGCGGTTGGACCATGGAAGATGGAGAAAAAAAAGGAAGTTTTTTTAGATGGACATATCCTTAGATGCAGGTGGTACAAGGCCTGTATCATAGGATAAGGAATGGACTTAATTTAAAGGATCAAGTGGTTGGACCATGGAAGATGGAGAAAAAAAGGAAGTTTTTTTAGATGGACATATCCTTAGATGCAGGTGGTACAAGGCCTGTATCATAGGATAAGGAATGGAATTAATTTAAAGGATCAAGTGGTTGGACCATGGAAGATGGAGAAAAAAAAGGAAGTTTTTTTAGATGGACATATCCTTTGATGCAGGTGGTACAAGGCCTGTATCATAGGATAAGGAATGGACTTAATTTAAAGGATCAAGCGGTTGGACCATGGAAGATGGAGAAAAAAAGGAAGTTTTTTTAGATGGACATATCCTTAGATGCAGGTGGTACAAGGCCTGTATCATAGGATAAGGAATGGACTTAATTTAAAGGATCAAGTGGTTGGACCATGGAAGATGGAGAAAAAAAAGGAAGTTTTTTTAGATGGACATATCCTTTGATGCAGGTGGTACAAGGCCTGTATCATAGGATAAGGAATGGACTTAATTTAAAGGATCAAGCGGTTGGACCATGGAAGATGAGAAAAAAAAGGAAGTTTTTTTAGATGGACATATCCTTTGATGCAGGTGGTACAAGGCCTGTATCATAGGATAAGGAATGGACTTAATTTAAAGGATCAAGTGGTTGGACCATGGAAGATGGAGAAAAAAAAGGAAGTTTTTTAGATGGACATATCCTTTGATGCAGGTGGTACAAGGCCTGTATCATAGGATAAGGAATGGGCTTAATTTAAAGGATCAAGCGGTTGGACCATGGAAGATGGAGAAAAAAAAGGAAGTTTTTTTAGATGGACATATCCTTAGATGCAGGTGGTACAAGGCCTGTATCATAGGATAAGGAATGGAATTAATTTAAAGGATCAAGTGGTTGGACCATGGAAGATGGAGAAAAAAAAGGAAGTTTTTTTTAGATGGACATATCCTGAGATGCAGGTGGTACAAGGCCTGTATCATAGGATAAGGAATGGAATTAATTTAAAGATCAAGTGGTTGGACCATGGAAGATGGACAAAAAATGGAAGTTTTTTTAGATGGACATATCCTTAGATGCAGGTGGTACAAGGCCTGTATCATAGGATAAGGAATGGAATTAATTTAAAGGATCAAGTGGTTGGACCATGGAAGATGGAGAAAAAAAAGGAAGTTTTTTTAGATGGACATATCCTTTGATGCAGGTGGTACAAGGCCTGTATCATAGGATAAGGAATGGACTTAATTTAAAGGATCAAGCGGTTGGACCATGGAAGATGGAGAAAAAAAAGGAAGTTTTTTTTAGATGGACATATCCTTAGATGCAGGTGGTACAAGGCCTGTATCATAGGATAAGGAATGGAATTAATTTAAAGGATCAAGTGGTTGGACCATGGAAGATGGAGAAAAAAAAGGAAGTTTTTTTAGATGGACATATCCTTTGATGCAGGTGGTACAAGGCCTGTATCATAGGATAAGGAATGGACTTAATTTAAAGGATCAAGCGGTTGGACCATGGAAGATGGAGAAAAAAAAGGAAGTTTTTTTAGATGGACATATCCTTAGATGCAGGTGGTACAAGGCCTGTATCATAGGATAAGGAATGGAATTAATTTAAAGGATCAAGTGGTTGGACCATGGAAGATGGAGAAAAAAAAGGAAGTTTTTTTAGATGGACATATCCTTAGATGCAGGTGGTACAAGGCCTGTATCATAGGATAAGGAATGGACTTAATTTAAAGGATCAAGCGGTTGGACCATGGAAGATGGAGAAAAAAAAGGAAGTTTTTTTAGATGGACATATCCTTAGATGCAGGTGGTACAAGGCCTGTATCATAGGATAAGGAATGGAATTAATTTAAAGGATCAAGTGGTTGGACCATGGAAGATGGAGAAAAAAAAGGAAGTTTTTTTAGATGGACATATCCTTAGATGCAGGTGGTACAAGGCCTGTATCATAGGATAAGGAATGGAATTAATTTAAAGGATCAAGTGGTTGGACCATGGAAGATGGAGAAAAAAAAGGAAGTTTTTTTAGATGGACATATCCTTAGATGCAGGTGGTACAAGGCCTGTATCATAGGATAAGGAATGGAATTAATTTAAAGGATCAAGTGGTTGGACCATGGAAGATGGAGAAAAAAAAGGAAGTTTTTTTAGATGGACATATCCTTTGATGCAGGTGGTACAAGGCCTGTATCATAGGATAAGGAATGGACTTAATTTAAAGGATCAAGTGGTTGGACCATGGAAGATGGAGAAAAAAAAGGAAGTTTTTTTAGATGGACATATCCTTTGATGCAGGTGGTACAAGGCCTGTATCATAGGATAAGGAATGGAATTAATTTAAAGGATCAAGTGGTTGGACCATGGAAGATGGAAAAAAAAGGAAGTTTTTTTAGATGGACATATCCTTTGATGCAGGTGGTACAAGGCCTGTATCATAGGATAAGGAATGGACTTAATTTAAAGGATCAAGTGGTTGGACCATGGAAGATGGAGAAAAAAAAGGAAGTTTTTTTAGATGGACATATCCTTTGATGCAGATGGTACAAGGCCTGTATCATAGGATAAGGAATGGACTTAATTTAAAGGATCAAGTGGTTGGACCATGGAAGATGGAGAAAAAAAAGGAAGTTTTTTTAGATGGACATATCCTTTGATGCAGGTGGTACAAGGCCTGTATCATAGGATAAGGAATGGACTTAATTTAAAGGATCAAGCGGTTGGACCATGGAAGATGGAGAAAAAAGGAAGTTTTTTTAGATGGACATATCCTTTGATGCAGGTGGTACAAGGCCTGTATCATAGGATAAGGAATGGACTTAATTTAAAGGATCAAGTGGTTGGACCATGGAAGATGGAGAAAAAAAAGGAAGTTTTTTTTAGATGGACATATCCTTTGATGCAGGTGGTACAAGGCCTGTATCATAGGATAAGGAATGGACTTAATTTAAAGGATCAAGCGGTTGGACCATGGAAGATGGAGAAAAAAAAGGAAGTTTTTTTAGATGGACATATCCTTTGATGCAGGTGGTACAAGGCCTGTATCATAGGATAAGGAATGGACTTAATTTAAAGGATCAAGCGGTTGGACCATGGAAGATGGAGAAAAAAGAAGGAAGTTTTTTTTAGATGGACATATCCTTTGATGCAGGTGGTACAAGGCCTGTATCATAGGATAAGGAATGGACTTAATTTAAAGGATCAAGTGGTTGGACCATGGAAGATGGAGAAAAAAAGGAAGTTTTTTTAGATGGACATATCCTTTGATGCAGGTGGTACAAGGCCTGTATCATAGGATAAGGAATGGACTTAATTTAAAGGATCAAGCGGTTGGACCATGGAAGATGGAGAAAAAAAGGAAGTTTTTTTAGATGGACATATCCTTAGATGCAGGTGGTACAAGGCCTGTATCATAGGATAAGGAATGGAATTAATTTAAAGGATCAAGTGGTTGGACCATGGAAGATGGAGAAAAAAAAGGAAGTTTTTTTTAGATGGACATATCCTTTGATGCAGGTGGTACAAGGCCTGTATCATAGGATAAGGAATGGACTTAATTTAAAGGATCAAGCGGTTGGACCATGGAAGATGGAGAAAAAAAGGAAGTTTTTTTAGATGGACATATCCTTTGATGCAGGTGGTACAAGGCCTGTATCATAGGATAAGGAATGGACTTAATTTAAAGGATCAACGGTTGGACCATGGAAGATGGAGAAAAAAAAGGAAGTTTTTTTAGATGGACATATCCTTTGATGCAGGTGGTACAAGGCCTGTATCATAGGATAAGGAATGGAATTAATTTAAAGGATCAAGTGGTTGGACCATGGAAGATGGAGAAAAAAAAGGAAGTTTTTTTAGATGGACATATCCTTAGATGCAGGTGGTACAAGGCCTGTATCATAGGATAAGGAATGGAATTAATTTAAAGGATCAAGTGGTTGGACCATGGAAGATGGACAAAAAAAGGAAGTTTTTTTAGATGGACATATCCTTAGATGCAGGTGGTACAAGGCCTGTATCATAGGATAAGGAATGGAATTAATTTAAAGGATCAAGTGGTTGGACCATGGAAGATGGAGAAAAAAAAGGAAGTTTTTTTAGATGGACATATCCTTTGATGCAGGTGGTACAAGGCCTGTATCATAGGATAAGGAATGGACTTAATTTAAAGGATCAAGTGGTTGGACCATGGAAGATGGAGAAAAAAAAGGAAGTTTTTTTAGATGGACATATCCTTAGATGCAGGTGGTACAAGGCCTGTATCATAGGATAAGGAATGGACTTAATTTAAAGGATCAAGTGGTTGGACCATGGAAGATGGAGAAAAAAAAGGAAGTTTTTTTAGATGGACATATCCTTTGATGCAGGTGGTACAAGGCCTGTATCATAGGATAAGGAATGGACTTAATTTAAAGGATCAAGTGGTTGGACCATGGAAGATGGAGAAAAAAAAGGAAGTTTTTTTAGATGGACATATCCTTTGATGCAGGTGGTACAAGGCCTGTATCATAGGATAAGGAATGGGCTTAATTTAAAGGATCAAGTGGTTGGACCATGGAAGATGGAAAAAAAGGAAGTTTTTTTAGATGGACATATCCTTTGATGCAGGTGGTACAAGGCCTGCATCATAGGATAAGGAATGGGCTTAATTTAAAGGATCAAGCGGTTGGACCATGGAAGATGGAGAAAAAAAAAGGAAGGATTTTAGATGGACATATCCTTTGATGCAGATGGTACAAGGCCTGTATCATAGGATAAGGAATGGACTTAATTTAAAGGATCAAGCGGTTGGACCATGGAAGATGGAGAAAAAAAAGGAAGTTTTTTTTAGATGGACATATCCTTTGATGCAGGTGGTACAAGGCCTGTATCATAGGATAAGGAATGGACTTAATTTAAAGGATCAAGCGGTTGGACCATGGAAGATGGAGAAAAAAAGGAAGTTTTTTTAGATGGACATATCCTTTGATGCAGGTGGTACAAGGCCTGCATCATAGGATAAGGAATGGACTTAATTTAAAGGATCAAGCGGTTGGACCATGGAAGATGGAGAAAAAAAGGAAGGATTTTAGATGGACATATCCTTTGATACAGGTGGTACAAGGCCTGCATCATAGGATAAGGAATGGACTTAATTTGAAGGATCAAGTGGTTGGACCATGGAAGATGGAGAAAAAAAAGGAAGTTTTTTTAGATGGACATATCCTTTGATGCAGATGGTACAAGGCCTGCATCATAGGATAAGGAATGAACTTAATTTAAAGGATCAAGCGGTTGGACCATGGAAGATGGAGAAAAAAAGGAAGGATTTTAGATGGACATATCCTTTGATG
>NC_090734.1:16723506-16733506 GCF_036898095.1 Palaemon carinicauda
ATCATAAGTATATATGGTCAGTCTCTGTGGGATTATCGCTGTCTCTTGTTTCTGCCATTCACGAGCGGCCTTTAAAGAGTTGGAAGACCCAGACCTACATGGCTGAGGACTATGAAGCGCGAAGTAGGAGATGATGAATGGAGAAATATTGATTTAAAAGCTCAAGATAGAGACGACTGGCGAAATCTAACCGAGGCCCTTTGCGCCAATAGGCGTAGGAGGAGAAGATGATAATGACGATGATGATGAATATATTATAAGAACAACCAAAATTTCTATTGATTTCAAACATCATGAAAAATAATGTTACTAACTTATTCTTAAGCAAACCACAACATATGTGCAAATGCATGTGAACGTAGATAATACACTCCACTGTGTTTAGAGATACACACACACACATGCACACACACATACACACACAATGATAATACGAACAAAATGACAATGAAGCGTGATTAGAGATAAAGCTGATTTTAACATTTTAAATACTTTTTTCAATTTTGGTTCTGATAAGTTGGCGTTATAGGCCTTAATGGTTTGAAGAGAATTTATAGATTCATATGAAAATAACAGATTCTAAAAATACAAATAGATATAACAAGCGGAGCGCATTTAGATCATTCATTCTTTACATAAATAGCAAACTTAATACATATATATATATATATATATATATATATATATATATATATATATATATATATATATATATATATATATATATATATATATATATATATATATATATATATGTATATATATATATATATATAGCCAATATATATATATATATATATATATATATATATATATATAGAGCCATATATATATATATACACAATCATATATATATATATATATATATATATATATATATATATACATATGATTGTGTGTATGCATATCTATCTATCTATCTATCTATCTATCTATCTATCTATATATATATATATATATATATATATATATATATATATATATATATATATATATATATCTTCCTCGACCAAAAAAAATCACTTTATCCTTCAATCAATTAATCAATCCTTTTGAATCAATACAATACACATGCCTAGCTCCTTCCTTTCCCAACACTGAAAACTTCCACTACAGTCGACCAACTACAAGATACTAAGCCCATTTTTTCAGGTCAGCCAATTCCCAACGGAGTCTTCATTTAACAGACTTGAAATGTTAACCCAGCTACCCTTAACCCCCCCCCCCCTTCTCTTTAACCAAACTGGGGCCATGGATCTATTCAATTCAACTATTGACATAAAAGAAAAAAATCTTCTTAGATTATTGGTAATTATTATCTGGCCATGGGGCCTGGGAGGTCATTCAGTTCCCAGGTTTCAGTTATTTTATTATTATTATTATTATTATTATTATTATTATTATCATTATTATTATTATTACATACTAAGTTACAACCCTAGTTGGAAAAACAGAGTGCTATAAGCCCAAAAGCTCCAATAGAGAAAATAGCCCAGTGAGGAACGGGAATAAATAAATAAATAAACTACTAGTAATCAACAATCAAAATAAAATATTCTGAAAACAGTAACAACATTAAAATAAATCTTTCATACATAAACTATAAAAACTTAAAAAAAACAACAACAGGGAGAGAAACAAGATAGAAAAGTGTGCTCGAGTGTATCCTCAAGCAAGAGAACTCTACCCCAACCCAGTGGAACATCATAGTAAAGAGGCTATGGTAAGGCCCAAGATTACAGAACAAAGCTTTGATTTTGGTTGGAGTGTTCTTCTAGAAGAGCTGCTTACCACTGCTAAAGTTTCTTCAACCTTTCCCAAGAGGAAATTGACCAGTAAACATTTACAGTGCAATACAGTAGTTAACCCCTTCAGCGAAGAAGAATTGTTTGGTAATCTCAATGTTGTCAAGTGTATGAGAACAGAGGAGAATGTGGAAAGAATAGGTCAGACTATTTGGTGTAAGTGTAGTTAAAGGGAAAATCCAAGGGAGGATCCAATGTAGTACTGTCTGGCCAGTCAAAACCCCCAATAACTCTCAGGCAGTAGTATATCAACGGGTGGCTGGTGCCACGGCCAACCTACTACCTAAAAATAAAAGTTACAAGATGGAAGGAAGGCTAAAAAGCTTTTAATTTTCAAAATTTAATTTGAAAAAAAGAGATGTCAATTTATATAAATTATGCTTGACACAGTTCTCTCAAAACTGTCATGCTTTTTCAATATTAAAATGTTTAATTTTCGGATTGTTAAGTCATTTTCACCATTTCCAAACACAATCTTATATTTACCGGATGTATATGAATACCTGTAGACATGTATAGATAACGAAAATGTAATGAAGTTGGATTTTTACTCTGATTTTCTTTTAAAGTTCGCTCATGAATGGCAAGCGACAATAACATTGGCCTAACCAGCAAGGCAATGCCCTGGTCTGACTAACCATATATAAATATGATCAGCACCCAAGCCCCTCTCCACCCAACCTAGTACCAAGGAGGGTCAGGCAATGGCTCCTGTTGACTCAGTAGGTAGACCTTTGGGCTCCATCAAGGATGGTGAGGTTGCAAACACTACAAGAGACTATCGAGCTTGAGCGGGACTCGAACTCCATTACGGCAGATCGCCCGTCAAGGACGTTTCCAATAGGTTACCACAAGCCATGTCACCATTTAAAGGCTTTAAAGGCCGCTCATGAATGGCAGAGGCAAGGGACAGTGACATTGCTATAGCTAGCAGGACAAGGCCCTCGAGACTAACCATAAATACATATGATCAGTTCTCAAGTCCCTCTTTCACAAGGTAGCACCAGGGAGGGCCAGGCAATGGCTGCTGATGACTCGATATATACAGCTATAGGTTCCCCCAAACACCCCATCCTTAGCTCACAGGGGTGGTGAGGTTACAGCGACCAAAGAAACTAACGAGTTTGAGCAGGACACGAACCCCACTTTGGCAATCACCAGCCATTGCTGACCATATCCGTTGCGCCGACAGTCTATTGAATGAAATAATCCCTGGCAAATCCTCCAAATGAATCTTTTCTTGACGAGCAACAGATGAGCTCTGGCAAAGCAATAAAAAGGGGATTGTTAACCAATCGAACGACAGATACAAAAGATTGCCCCAGACAAACACGTACCGTTCTCGTCCAGAGTCCTCATAAAAGGCCAAACGAGACGAGATGAGCTGCGTGTGATCTCTCTCTCTCTCTCTCTCTCTCTCTCTCTCTCTCTCTCTCTCTCTCTCTCTCTCAATCAATCGAGGCATTGTTTGGACTTTCTGATAATCCCCCCTGGGTCCATGGGCATTTTGGGTGGCTCGAGAACAGTATTCGTATGATGATGATGCTGATGATATCATTATCATTGTTAATGAGATAAATGATGATTATGATATAATTATTATTACAATTATCAACGGATTCAGAGTGATATTTATAGGTGATGATAAAGTTGATGATATTAATATCATTGTTAATGAGATAAGAGAAACATTTATAACTGATGATATAATTATCATTATAATTATTATTTTCATTGGCGAGATAAGAAACATTTCTATATTATAATAATGATATAACTATAATTATCATCGAGTTCAGAGTGATATTTATAGGTGGTGACGATGAGAAACATTTATAACTGATGATGATATAATTATCATTATAATTATTATTATCATTAGCGAGATGAGAAACATTTCTCTATTATAGGTGATGAGTTCAGAGTCATATTTATAGGTGGTGATAATGATATCCTTATCATTGTTAATGAGCTAAGAGAAATATTTATAACTGGTGATGATGATGATGATATAATTATTATTAGAATTATTATTATTATCATTTCTATATTACAATGATGATATAATTATAATTATCAACGAGTTCAGAGTGATATTTATAAGTGATGATAATGATGATGATATCATTATCATTGTAAATGAGATAAGAGGAACATTTTTAAATGATGATGGTGAGGTAATTATTATTATGATTATTATTATCATAGGCGTGATAAGAAACACTTATATATTATAATGATTACATTATGATAATTACCAACGAGTTCAGTGATATTTATAGGTGATGATAATGATGATGATATCCTTATAACTGTTAATGAGATTAGAGAAACGTTTATAACAGATAATGATATAATAATTATTATTATAATTATTATGAACGAGATAAGAGACATTTCTCGATTATCATAATGATAATTATAATTAACGAGATCCAAAAGATATTTATAGATGATGATGATGATGATGATGATGATAAGTATGATATCCTTATCATTGTTGATGAGATGAGAAAAGCATTTATAGATGATGATGATATTATCATTAACATAATTATCAAAGAGATAAGAGAAACATTTTTTAGATTATGATGATGATATGATTATGATAATAATATCCAACAGATTCTGTAGATTTGAAAACAAAGCCCTCAGAAGAATATTGGAAGTTAAATGGCAGGCCAGGATTACAAATGAAACTATAAGAGAGATTACTCGAGTGCCAAATGTGGATGAGACTATGGTGAGGGGTAGATGGAGATGGTTCGCGCAAGCTCTTCGCGCTCCCCAAGAGACATTAGTTCACCCAACTTTCAACTGGGCTCCACAAGGCACTAGAAGAGTTGGAAGACCCAGGCCTACATGGCTGAGGACTATGAAGCGATAAGTATGAAATGAGCCGAGAAGCATTGATAGAGGCGACTGGCGAAATCTAACTGAGGAGATGATGATGATGATTATTATCAACGAAATCAGAGAAACATTTATAGTGATGTTGATGGTGATATTATCAATATCACCATCATTATTAACAAGATCAGATACATTTATCGATGACGAGGATATCTTCAATAATATTATCATCAATACAACCATATACTAATTTCTAGATGATTATAATGATGACTATCATCATTATCATTATCAACCATATCATCAAGCAATATTCTTGGTCCAGTCGATTTGTTAATATTTCTTAAAAGAGATGAGAAAATCAAAGCAAATTAAAGCTAGAGGAGCGGAACAGCTAGGTAGAAGGACGACACTGCTAAGAACCTCTCAAGGGAGGGAGTAGGTCACAATTTTATCGTACAAAACTGATTAGCCTTATGACCCGTGGAAACGGAATTATTGTAGTTATAGCTAAAACTAACATGAGAATATAGAAAATGGGAATCATATTGAGGGTATACTAGAGCACAATATTCTATCTTATTTCTCTTCCGCTTGTTTTTGAGTTTTTATAATTTATATAGGAAATGTCTGTTTTTATGTTGTTACTGTTCTTTAAATAGTTTAATTTTCCTTGCTTCCTTCCCTCAATGGAGTACTTTTCCTGTTGGAGCCCCTGGCCTTATAGCATCCTGCTTTTCCAACTAGTTTTGTAGCTTAGCAAGTAGTACTAGTAGTAATAATAATAATAATAATAATAATAATAATAATAATAATATATAGAGACGCGACGGGAATTACTAGATGCTCACATACTACCCCAAAAACCGCATATCTTATAAGCCCATAAACAAAACTGAAAAAGTCAGCTCGCAGTTTTCGTCTTGGAATACATTTTTTTAATTTGGCAGCAATACCTTTCTCGGTCTTTCTGCCCTTTATAGGAATGAAAAAAAGAAATAATCACAAAGAGAGAGAGAGAGAGAGAGAGAGAGAGAGAGAGAGAGAGAGAGAGAGAGAGAGAGAGAGAGAGAGAGAGAGTAACTGTACTTTCTTAAACGTTTGTGTTTTTAGACGACCATTTTTGTACCAATGGAAAAAAAAAGGATACAATAGAATTTTTTTTAAATCTCTCTACGGCGAGCAGTCCAAGACTTGTGTTCGTGGTAATATTACGGTTTATTTGAATGAGAAATAGTTATCCACCCTTTGTGAAACAGTTACCTGTGCTGATGAATATGTTACGTTTCGTTCAGCGGCCAAAATAAGTCACTGTTGCTCCTAATTCTCCGTCATAAGAGCTAAAAGTATCTATATTTGAACAAGTCACGTGGCCTGTATAAATAATTATATGTGAAAAAGACATGCACAACTTCGAATTAAAATCAGCAAGAGACAAATAAATGAACTACCTCAAGCAATTAGGTTGTCACCTGATAAAGAGACCCCTGGAACAATTCATCTTACCCGACGAAGAGTCAAAGCGATTGTTTTCTTAAACGTTTTGGTTCTTAGACGACCATTTTTGTTTAAAGATAAAGATAAAAAAAAACAATCAAGTTACAATAAACCTGTTTTTTAATCTCTTTACGGACACGAGCCCCTTCGATTTAAAATCAGCAAGAGACAAAATAGTACGAACTACCTCAAGCAATTTGGCAGTCACCTAATAACCATTGGAACAATTCAACTTACCTGACGAAGAGCCAAAGCGATTGTCCAGACGGCGTCGTAGGTCTGCGTCACGTACTCCGTCAGGGGCTGGCCTGTGTGCGAGAACTCCCGAAGAAATTGGCTGTTGGTCTGAAATGAGAAAAAAGAAAAATATTCAGAAGCGGAAACATATGCTAACTAGAAGGGCACTCAGTAGTGCGCAGACCTTCGCCAGGCCAGCTTATTTGTCGAACTTGACCTTTGACCTAGGACTTTCAAAATTGAATCACTTCCCCGTCTCAACATAACAAATTAATCCCGGAAAGTTTCACTACTCTATGAGTAAAAATTGTGACCTCCACCACGACAGCTTAATTCTCGACCTTTGATCTAGGACTTTCAAAATTGAATCACTTCCACGTGGCAACATAATAATTAATCCCTGCAAGTTTTGCTACTCTATGAGTAAAATTGTGACCTCCTCCACGGCAGTTTATTTCTAAAGCTTGATCTTGACCTTTGACCTAAGACTTTCATAATTGAATCACTTCTACATCTCAACATAAGAATGAATCCCTGAAAGTTTCACAACTCTGTGAGTAAAACTGTGGCCAGGAAGTTGTTCACTTACAAAGAAACAAACAGACAAACAACAGGGAACACAAAACCTCCTCACAACTTCGTTGGCGGAGGTGAAAACATACCGAAAGCGATACATAAAAAGAGTAAAATGAATGTGAACGAGTATAAGGAATTTGTGTTGAAGAGAGGAATGAAGAAAGTGATAGACTAGAATGACAGTAAGGCTATCTTCCGCTATTATCTTCCATTAAATTATATAAGAAAATCCTTATAAAGACGCCGGTATACATCAATAAGACTTTCTATAATGGAGACATTTTATATATTTGTATTCATTTCCTTTTAACCCTTCCAGCTAAAACATTTTCAGATCAATTACCTGTGACTACATTTCCTCCCAACCCTTTCAGCTAAAGCCTTTTCCGATCAATTACCTTTGACGAAAATTACGAATCCTTCCATATTCCATTTTCCTTCATAACTCTTCAAGGAAATAGCAACACAAGTCAGTCGATTAGTAAATCAAGGAACGGTTAGATAAGAAATGGTGACGTTTCTGGGAAATCTTATCCATTGCAAACGTTTCGACATTCCAAATGTCATCATCAGTGCTACCTAAAGTAAAGTTGAAAGAAACAATATAATTTCTAATCAAAATCTTTTCATAATTCTTTACTTATTTTATATAATTCTGAGGGGGGCAAGCCAGCCTCAACTTGGTGCCAGTCCCAAGTCCGGGTAAATGGGGAGGGTTGGCGGCAGGAAAGGCATCCGGCCATGAAAAATTAGCCGAAACCAATATGGCCAGTGGAGATTGTGATATTAACGCCTGATGAAGTGTGGGACAGAGGTAGATGGAGAACACTGGCCAGAAACATCGACCCCACATAAAAGTGGGAAAAGATGCAGACAAAGAAGAAGAAGAATTGTTTCTTTTATCTTTACTTTATGTAGCCCTGATGATGACATTTGAAATGTCGAAACGTTTGCAATAAATATGCATATGGCAATGCTAGTGTTTCTGTTTCTCCCAAGGAACGGTTATGTGAACGTTTTATTTCCAATAATAATGCTAAGTCTTTAAGTTATGATTCTTTGATTCTGGAATGAGAATCTTCAAAAGCAACATAAATAACACCACTACAAGATATTTTTCTTAAATATAAGTTTCAACATATTCGGAAACAATAATAATTGCCTTTGCAAAATTCGAAGATTTTGTGACGGTTATGTATTCACCCGTGTTAGTCTGTTAGTTTGCTTCTTAACAACATTACACAAAAACTGATGTACCGTTTTGACCAAACTTACACAAAAACTATTGTACTAATTTTCACCAAACTTACACAAAAACTATTTTACTAATTTTCACCAAACTTACACAAAAACGTCTGTACCGATTTTGACCAAACTTACACAAAAACTATTGTACTAATTTTCACCAAACTTACACAAAAACGTCTGTACCGATTTTGACCAAACTTACACAAAAACTATTGTACTAATTTTCACCAAACTTACACAAAAACGTCTGTACCGATTTTGACCAAACTTACACAAAAACTACTCTACCGATTTTGACCAAACTTACACAAAAACTACTGTACCGATTTTGACCAAACTTACACAAAAACGTCTGTACCAATTTTGACCAAACTTACACAAAAACTACTCTACCGATTTTGACCAAACTTACACAAAAACTACTGTACCGATTTGTACTAAACTTACACAAAAACTACTGTACCGATTTTTACTAAACATACACAGAAACTACTGTACCGATTTTGACCAAATTTTGAAGTCATGTTAGGTATGACACAAGGATGAATTTGTAACAAGTTGGATAAAGTACATCAAAGTACAATTACACAGCAGTACTTTGAAAATAATTGCAATGATAATAAATGGCAAATATCCTGTTAGTTTATTTTGTTTGGTTTGTGAACAACATTACGCAAAAACTACAAAACCAATTTCAAAGAAACTTGGCGGACATGCGGGGTATGACTCAAGGAAAAATCCGTTAGATTCTAAATAAAATACATCCAGGTACAAGTACACAGTGTATTTAAGAGCAAAATAAAACTGCTTGGCGTAGCGAAGGCATGCTCTCGACTGGGAGGCACTCACAGCCCCTCTAGTTTGAATCAAGTACATCCTGATGATTATTTATCTATATCTATTAATTAACTTGTGCGAACACATAACTGATTAGCTATTTCCAATTATCAAATTTCGATCGATCTTGAATTTACATAAAAACATAGATATATATATATATATATATATATATATATATATATATATATATATATATATATATATATATATATATATATATATATATATATATATATGTGTGTGTGTGTGTGTGTGTGTGTGTATTTATATATAATCATTCATATATAAAGTATATATGTGTATATTATATATAATATATACACATACACACTAGCTACTTACACCACAAGACTAACAAATCTGAACAAATAAAAACCAAGAGTTGAAATAACGAAAGAAGAACATAAGATGCAACTCACCAAGCCCGATTCGGAAGCGTTCTCTCCTATAATGGATCCGTGGTTGGCCACCAAGAACGTCCCCTGGGTCGCTTCAACCAGCTGTTGCCTGGAACAGTTGGTTCCTTGCGTGACCTGCCACCAGCTGTCCTGCGGAGCTCCCGAGAGTACCCAGGCGTAGTCGGCTCCATACATGCCCAGATGGTACGCCTGTCCAGATGGGGAAGATGCAACCATCTGAGATAATGTATATATTATTTTTTGATGGTATTATGGGGTGTTGAGGATAAGAAAGGCTGTTTGGAAAAAGGAAAAATATATGGTATTTTCGGACTTTCATTTTACTTTTCTTTGATTATTCATCATTACAATTATTTTTCTTTTTTTCCTTTCAATCATTCATATATTTTCATTCATTTATTTATAATATGTTTTCAAAATATTTCCTTTCTCTTTCTATTCCATAACTCTAATTATGCTTTCAATATTCCTTCTTAAAAGATTTTATTTCAACTGATTTAATTAAATTTATGAAAAAAAATCTTT
>NC_090734.1:16736006-16748506 GCF_036898095.1 Palaemon carinicauda
GAAGAGAGAGAGGAGAGAGAGGAGAGAGAGAGAGAGAGAGAGATAATAAGGAAAAACAGCAGAATAACGCATAAATGAAGCCTATATGATGAAAATGAAAACATTTATGAGCCAATCTATCCAAAATAAACGAAAATAATACGGAAACGTAAATGCAAAGGGAAAGAAATAAAATATATGAGAAAGCAAAATTATAGTCAATTCTTTTTAGTGAGGCAGTTGATAAGTTTTGAAATAATATTCGTTATATCAATTCACATTTAAATGGAAATATATAAAAATATATGTATATAATTTCAAAATATATAAAAAATAACTACATTTTTTAATCCAATCTTAGAAATTTATGATCTGGATGAGTAACACTATGTCTTAAAGCCCACTTGCCAATGAGAGAGAGAGAGAGAGAGAGAGAGAGAGAGAGAGAGAGAGAGCCTTATTGCCTTATTTTTTGTTTGGGGTTCCCCCAGGTTCCCTCAGTGTGAGGCACCTCGTATATCCACCAGAGAGTTGCTAATGCATCTTCCGGTGTATTTTGCATCTTCCAGTCTTGGATGGTCTGGGATGCATCTTAGGTATTTATCGAGCTGATTTTTAAATGCATCTACGCTCACTCCTGATATGTTTCTTAGATGAGCTGGCAGCACATTAAATAGTCGCTGCATTATTGATGCTGGTGCGTAGTGGATTAATGTCCTGTGCGCCTTTCTCAGTTTACCTGGAATGCTTTTTGGCACTATTAATCTACCTCGGCTTGCTCTTTCTGATATTTTAAGCTCCATGATGTTTTCAGCAATTCCTTCTATTTGCTTCCATGCTTGTATTATCATGTAGCGTTCTCTTCTCCTTTCTAGACTGTATAGTTTTAAAAATTGCAGTCTTTCCCAGTAGTCAAGGTCCTTAACTTCTTCTATTCTAGCAGTATAGGACCTTTGTACACTCTCTATTTGCGCAATATCCTTTTGGTAGTGTGGGTACCATATCACATTGCAGTACTCGAGTGTACTACGCACATAAGTTTTGTAAAGCATAATCATGTGTTCAGCTTTTCTTGTTTTAAAGTGTCTGAATAACATTCCCATTTTTGCTTTACATTTAGCCAACAGTGTTGCTATTTGGTCGTTGCATAACATATTCCTATTTAAAAATTACACCAAGGTCTTTAATTGCTTCCTTGTTTGTGATTGTCTCATTATTAGGTCCCTTGTATGCATACACCATTCCTTCTCTGTTTCCATAATTTATTGATTCGAATTTATCGGAGTTAAATACCATCCTATTTATCTCCGCCCATTCATATATTTTGTTTAGATCTCTTTGTAGTGAGTTCCTATCTTCATCACAAGTAATTTCTCTACTTATTCTTGTGTCATCGGCGAAACTTCTCACATCACAGTCTATGTCTGAGATCATAATAACAAACAGCAGTGCAGCTAATACCGTACCTTGTGGCACACCAGATATTACCTGGGCTTCATCTGATTTCTCGTCATTTGCAACCACTATCTGTTTTCTGTTTTGCAGGAATTCTTTTACCCATTTTCCTATCTTTCCCACAATATTATGCTTTCTCATTTTTTTCTCCAATATGTTATGGTCTACCTTGTCAAAGGCTTTTGCAAAATCTAGATAGATCACATCTGTGTCTTTTTCATTTATCATATTATTGTATATGTTTTCATAGTGTGCTATCAGTTGGGTCTGTGTACTTTTTCCAGGTACGAAACCGTGTTGACCCATATTAAACAAATTATTTTTGACCAAATGGTTCATTATTTTCTTTTTTATTACCCTCTCATACACTTTCATAATATGTGATGTTAGACTAACAGGTCTATAATTGCTTGCCTCTAGTCTTGATCCACTTTTGAAGATAGGGGTTATATAAGCTAATTTATGTTTAACATTTATCTTGCTCATATCTACACTCTGTCTTAGCAGTATTGCAAGCGGCTTCGCGATAGTGTTTGCAGTTTTTTTTAACAAAATCGCTGGAACTCCATCTGGTCCGGCTGCCGATCCATTTTTAATTTCGTTTATAGCCGTGACAATATCTGCTTCATTAATATCTATATCCGTTAGATATTCGACATTTTCTTCTCTCATTTCTGTTTCATTATTCTCATTCGCAATTCTTGGCGTGAACTCACTCTTATATTTTTCTGCTAATATGTTGCATATTTCCTTTTTTTCATGCGTTAGCCGTCCTTCAATTCTTAGAGGGCCTATTTCTATTCTCCTTTTATTCATCTTTTTTGCATAGGAGTAAAGTACTTTGGGGTTTCTTTTTTTATTTTGAAGTGTCCTTTCTTCTAAGTCCCTTTTTTCATTTTCCTTCGACTGTATAATCTTTTGTTCTGCATTTTCTATCTTACATTTTATTTCCCTCATTTTCCACACATTTTTTTCTTTTGCAAGATTTTTCTTCCACTTTCTAATTTTCTGAAATAAGATCCTTCTGTCTCTTGGTATGCACGTCTTTTGTTTATTGTTTTTTTTCGGTACATGTTTTTCAACAATTTTCTCCAGTATTTTGTACAATATGTCCGTATTTACCTGTATATTATCACTTATAAATACATTTTTCCATTCTTTATTCAGTTCTTCATTTATTTCTGACCATTTTATATTCTTACTGTAAAAGTTATATTTTCCATATCCTTCCCAAAGTTTTGTGCTTTTATTAATTCTGTGATCACTTGCTTTGGAATGAACTATCAATTCTATGACATTGTGGTCTGAAATTCCCGTGTTATACACTATTATTTCTTTAACATAATTCACCTCATTCACAAATACTAGATCTAGGTCATTTTCCTTTCTTGTTGGAATGTGGTTTATTTGTTGCATATTATGTTCTAATAGCATATCTTGAAGCTTTTCAAATTGCCTCTTATCTTCTGCGCTACTATTACTCTCTTTTTTATATGTATACATACAACCACTTTCTTCTATCCGTTCTTTCCAATTCACGAAAGGAAAGTTAAAATCTCCGGATAGGAGTATATTCCAGTCTTTATGGTTTCTACATATATCATCTATTTTTTCTATTATTATGTCAAACTCCTTAGTATTTGAGGGTCTGTAAACTACAATATTCCCTAGTTTTTCAAATTCAAATTCTACCGCAATCAATTCACATTCTGTGTTGCTGTATTTTTCACAGACTTTTCCTTGATTTATGTCTCTTCCATATATTGCGGTTCCCCCTTGATTCCTATTTTTTCTGTCTGATCTATAAGTTTGGAAACCCTTTATCTGGTCATCACTGCCAGTCTCTTGGGAATACCATGTTTCACTTATATTTAATATATCTATTTTTTTCAATTTGGGTTAGTTCTTCTAGGAACTCTATTTTCCTTTTAGAGTTACTCGTGACTAAACCCTGTGCATTCATCACTATTATGGTTTGTGTTTCATTTCCATTATTTAATACTGGTAATAATATGGATTCTCCCATGCTTCCTTCCTGTTCTGATATGATGTTCTTTTCTTCATTTCTCGGAATTCTGCCATTAAAAAATCCAACTTTTCCATAATATATGATCTTTCGCCTTCATACTTATTTTGTGTGTAAACCTGCAATTATCCCCATATCTGCACCAACCCCTGGCATTATATATGCATTCTTTGTAGTTGGGCTCTATTTGTGGAGATTTAGGTTAAAAGGTCTTTTTTGGTGCATAGTGCGGTATATACGCAGCCTGCTTTTTTGTTTCTTTTTTTGTTTAATTTTTGTTTTTCTTTTCAGTTTGCTGAGTTTTCTTACTCTCATTCATAGTTGCAGGATGCATATATCGACATTTTTTTGTTGAAACTGCATCCTTTTCCTTCTTTTAGGGTTTTGCATATTTTTGGATGGAGATCTCTGCATTCGTCTCCATACCCGTCTAAATACGCACATTAACCATATATTTCATAATTATGGCATATCTTTGGATGCTTGTAGTAGCATCTTTCGCCAAATTTGCAATTCCCTCTTTTCAGCCTATTACAGACTATATCTTTCTTTTCTTTTTTTTCTTGTTCTTGAAAGAACAAGAAAAGAGAGAGAGAGAATTATGACAAACGGCCGAATAACGAAGTGAGAGAGAAAGAGAAAGAGAGAAAAAAAGAGAAATATTAGGACAAACAGCAGAATAACGGAGAGAGAGAGAGAGAGAGAGAGAGAGAGAGAGAGAGAGAGAGAATTTGGACAAACAGCAGAATAGCGAAGAGAGAGAGAGAGAGAGAGAGAGAGAGAGAGAGAGAGAGAGAGAGAGAAATAAGGAAAAACAGCAGAATAACGCATAAATGAAGCCTATATGATGAAAATGAAAACATTTATGAGCCAATCTATCCAAAATAAACGAAAATAATACGGAAACGTAAATGCAAAGGAAAAAAAATAAAATATATGAGAAAGCAAAATTATAGCCAATTCTTTTTAGTGAGGCAGATTTGCACCGACTCAGTGGGATGCCCTTTTATCTCGGAAAAGTTTCCGGTTCTCTGGTTGGTTGGACAAGATAATTCTAACCAATCAGATAGCAGGAAACATTTCCAAGCTAAAAGGGCACCGCTGCGAGTCAGTTCAAATCTCAGGTTCTCGAATGAATTTAAATGTTGGGACGTGTTCCGAATTTGGCGACGGTGGGAGACTCTTCTCTGAATTGAATCAAATGCTGTATATTGAAAATTATTAATAGATTAAGGATTTTAAAGCTAGATTTTGAAGCATATTCAAAGAATGATGAAAATATGGCAATGGTCATAATAGCGGATTTTATTACAGGGATTTATATGGATGGAAAGATACTTGGGATTTTCAAGTAATGATCCTCAATTACTTAAATATATCAAAATCAGAATGATAAATATGTTTACTACAAATAAAATAGGATTTAATACGTCTATCAAAAAGTATTCACTACTATTTATATTTTTTATTTAAAAGCATACTTATATAAATAGTAAAAAATTTCAATTGTAAATACACTATATGTGAAATAAAAAAAATATATATTTATGTAAATATACTATGATGAATATGTGTTATGAACTATAACATTGTAAATGTGTATTTCATAATTAAAAATAAAAAAATATAAATTCAATTTATTGCCACATTGGCCACCTCTCGACAAAATTTTACCGCAATTCCTTCGTAACATTTCTCATATATAATAAAGACCAAGGGTCCGGATATATATATATATATATATATACTGTATATACATATATGTGTATATATATATATATACACACACACACACACACATATATATATATATATATATATATACTATATATATATATATATACATATATATATATATATATATATTCCTTCCAGTCACGCCCAGCTCTCCCCGTCCCTAGGCTATGGGGAGCGGACTAGTCATACCCCGGTGAGAGTAAAGGGGGGGGGGGGGTACATGTATATGCATATCTAAGTATTAAGATATCATTCTTGACGGGATGCGTACACTAGTCATAACATAATTTGCGAAGAGACAAGTGAAACCGAACTGATCGGATAAATATCCCATTAATTCCCTTTCCAATGCATCACTGTGCAACAGATATCCTACGTCCGCATTCGATAGGATTGCATCATGATGTTGTGCTTCCCTCTTCAAAGGGATGTATTCATGTTGGAACGCTCTTATCCTGAATCCACAGAAGGATATTATCCGCTTGCTGGCTAAAGGGGATTCCTAGAGGCCTCCCTCACAAGGATCTTAAAGCTGTTTTTGGTCTTTCGTTGTTGTGTATCCGCTGACAGACTCTGGACTCGGATTTAAGTTAATCTTTATTTCAGGGGAGGATTGTTACAAAGGAACGTTTTTTTTTTCTATGGAGGAATTGTTAAAAAGGATAGTTTTTTCTCGTCTAAATTTTGTTAAAAAGAATTCTTTTTTATAGAAGAGTCGTTAAAAAGGAAAGCCTTTTTCACAGAAGAATTGTTAAAAAGGAACGTTATTTTTATCGAAGATTTCATAAAAGGAACCTTTTTTTCAGGGAAGAGTTGTTAAAAAGAAACGATTTTTTTTCATCTAACAATTATTAAAAAGGAACGTTTTTTTTTTTATATGGAGGAATTGTTAAAAAGGAAAGTTTTTTCTCGTCTAAAATTTGTTAAAAAGAATTCTTTTTTATAGAAGAGTCGTTAAAAAGGAGCGCCTTTTTCATGGAAGAATGGTTAAAAAGGAACGTTATTTTTATCGAAGATTTGATAAAAGTAACCTTTTTTTCATAGAAGAATTGTTAAAAAGGAACGCATTTTTCACAGAATTTTTTTTAAAAAGGAACGCATTTTTCATGGAAGAGTCGTTAAAAAGGAACGCATTTTTCACAGAAAAATTGTTAAAAAGGAACGCATTTTTCATAGAATTGTTAAAAAGAACGTATTTTTAATCATAAGGATTTATTTCCTATTTCAAACCTGCAAGAAAGTAGTTCATTTATCAAAATTTGCAAGGATGTTGAAGCATATTTTTCAGATTTTGCAAAAGTAACTTTTTTTTCTAATAAATATAAATAACGATTTATATATATATATATATATATATATATATATATATACATACATATATATATATATATATATATATATCCCTATTGCAAGGAAATGTAACCTACTCCAAGAAACTAGCATGTGATAATTTCCAGTTTTTATTGTAAGAAAAAAATAAAAAAATCTTAAATTTCTAGAAAAGCAACTTAGTTATCAGATATATTGAAGGAAAATCAGTTCCTTCAAGTCAGCGGCTTAAAGCAATCATTTCAGAGATAATCTTTGACATCGTGAATAATGTAAAAACAAAATTCGAGAGCTAACTACTGTTTCTATCTCTGAATTCGTATGTAACTTAATATGTTGTAAAAATCATCCTCACATGTAGATAAAAGATCATTATTTTATTATTATTATTATTATTATTATTATTATTATTATTATTATTATTATTATTATTATTATTATTATTATATTTTGATGATGATGATGATTATTATTATTATTATATTATCATTATTATTATTATCTTCATGTTCATATCCGAACAACTTTCATTCCTGACAATTGCTTTTTGAAACTATTTAATAAAGTATCGTTGCGCTAACAGGCGAGCGCTCGCGCACGCAAGGCGACAGGTGTTGCCTAAGCCCTTACAGGTAAAAATTCATGACATGATGTTGATCTGGTATTTTATTTCCCTACCTTTCCTTTATTTATTTACGTTTTGATGTATTTATTGCATATCTTTTTTTTTTTTTTTTTTTTTTTTTACTGTTTAATGGTAACCATTATTTTATGATTTTTTTAATTGGCACTGACATAAGTAACAAATCGTCCGGAATAAATTAGAAGAATGATATAATGGTTGCATTTAAACTAAAGAATACTTCCAACATGCGATTTTCGTCTTAAATTCCACTCTAGAAAAACAAAAAAGATATATAACATCCTTGACTCGAAAGACTATAAAAATCTATAAAAATGAGATCATTGTATAATCTATAGTTAAAAAATCATCATAACTATAGCAATAAAATGCAATATATTTTTAAAGTTATAAAAACCAAGGATATAACAAGAACAAAATATTCTTCAATATTATAAATCGCACGATAATTAAAACAATACCAGTACGCCTGCCAAAACTCAACAACACAGATGTAAGATAATTTCCCTCTTGCATTATCACCCCACAACCAGACGGCATACGAATGAAGACATAACTGACTAAAGTGAGAGAGAGAGATAGGGACTCCACATTGACTAATATAAATAAAATTAGAATTATTACTGACACATTAATGGCGATTGAATCATGAGTGGTATCGCAAAAAACCACATCGCTGCCGAAATTCAATTTGCAATAACAGTAAAACTCTAATAAAGGCTGTTGCAGGCGATCATCATCGGTAACATTTGTATGGGTAAATAGACGCAAAGAGAGAGAGAGAGAGAGAGAGTGAGAGAGAGAGAGAGAGAGAGTTCATCTAAATCTCTTCTATTACACACCTTTTGTTCAAGTGTTACCTTCAGTATTTCGAACAATTACGGGTTAAGTAAAAAGTGGCCACTCTCGAGGATGTTGAGCGTCTGTTTTCCGTAAGTTTTATGAGGAAAGAGGTTACTAGCTTTACACTAGCTGCATCCCACCCTAGTATACTCTTTAGCTATGGTGAGCAGCTTTTCTAGGAGGACACTCGAAAATCAAGCCATAGCCTCTGTACCATGGTCTTCCACTGACTTTGGGTTAGAGTTCTCTTGCTTGAGGGTACACGCAGGCACACTGTTCTATCTAGTTTCTCTTCCTCTTGTTTTGTTATAGCTTATATAGGAAATATATATTTAAATGTTTTTGCTGTTCTTAAATTTTTTATTTTTCCTTGTTTCCTTTCCTCACTGGACTATTTTCCCCGTTGGAGCCCCTGGGCTTATGGCATCCTGCTTTTCCAACTAGGGTTGTAGCTTAGCATTTAATAATAATAGTAATAATAATAATAATAATAATAATAATAATAATAATAATAATAATAATAATAATAATACCAGTGTCACAGAAGTAGATGAAAAAGAAAGCAAATAATAACGAGAAGAATGCAGGCACAAGAAGCTCTGAATTGCTTGGTCCGCGACAGTTACGTGTCGCTGATCTGTCCATATTGCTGAGTCACATTCCTTTCCCACAGGTCTTGGCTGAGGAGATGAGACAGCAAGCGGAAGTGCAAAGCATAGCAGAACAGGGACAGCCGCCTTCTCTACCTGAACCCCGGTGGAGACCCATGGTACCCCCATCCGGGTCCTGCCACACATAAGGAGAAAGCATAGCCAAAAGAATTAGAATAGTTCAGTAATTCACGGCAGTACCATCCCGTCCCGTCGTTTGAGGCCGACCCTGGCCTTACAAACACCTTTTCTACTCACGATTGTAGATTTGTATTAACTTTATAACCCCCCCCCCCTCTCCCGCTGCGTCCTTCTCCCTAGCCAGACCCTAGAACTTTTTAAATTTGATGTACTGTCAAAAAGCACTTAGAAGATTTTGAACGTGAATTCAATTCTTGGGACTTTAAACATTTTCAAGTTAATTCAACGAAACAGTAACTGATAATTGATGACCTCATTAGGATGTGAATTGTTTCTTTGTTAAATATCCGAACCAGAAAAAAGATAAAGAGTAACATCTGTCATTATCCTCATCTCCCTTATAATGTCTTAAGCCCACAGCTACCACACGGTCACGTGACACCAGCCACATTACTCATTACAAACGAAGGGTACAATGGATGGTTTTAACCAACTACCAACGTTTGAGAACGATTTATATATATATATATATATATATATATTTACATATATATTATATATATATATATGTATGTACAATAACGATAAATTTGCATATTTACACAAATATAGACATATATTTTACTCCCTTAACATCCGTATTCTCTCCTATACCTAGGGCTCACAGATCCAAGGGGGAATCAACTCAAAGATAATAGCTTTTAGCCAGCCAGGGAATAGAACCCTGGTCCAGGACACTGGTACGAAAGTGACATATAAATGCTATGTCAATTTCGTGCCAGTTTCCGGGACCAGGGTTCGATTCCCCGGCCGTCCAGAAGTTTTTATCTTTGAGTTAATTCCCCCTTGGGTCTCTCATCCCAGGGTATAAGAGAAAATCCAGATACTAAGGTAGTAAAATATATGCCTTATTTGAATACATACATATATATATATATATATATATATGAGGGAGAAGAGAGAGAGAGAGAGAGAGAGAGAGAGAGAGAGAGAGATAGAGAAAAATTATTTGATAAAGATATATCCAATAAAAGAATGATCATAAAATATAATAAACTGACACTTTTAGCGAGAGAGAGAGAGAGAGAGAGAGAGAGAGAGAGAGAGAGAGAGAGAGAGAGAGGGGAAAAAAATATTTGATAAAGATATATCCAATAAAAGGACGGTCATAGAATATTATGTAGTAATAAACTGACACTTTTAGATTGAGAGAGAGAGAGAGAGAGAGAGAGAGAGAGAGAGAGAGGTCTTCAATCCATGAATTACTACCGTAAAGGTAATATGAGAGGCTGCAAGGATATTTCAATTCCAATTAGAGATTACATAAGAGGACACGAATACACAACGTTCAAAGGCAAAGGACCTCCAAGGGAGAATGCCTTGACGTGATTAAGAAATATCCTCCTGTTTGGCCACAGCCTCTGTTCCATGGTCTTCCACTGGCTTTGGGTTAGAGTTCTCTTGCTTGAGGGTACACACAGACACACTTCCATTTACTTATTTCCTTACCTCACTGTGTTTTTTTCCCTGTTGGAGCCCTTGAGCTTATAGCATCCTGGTTTTCCAATTAGGATTGTAGCTCAGCATGTAATTAATAATAATAATAATAATAATAATAATAATAATAATAATAATAACGACAATTGGTTGAAGATTCAGCTCTGTAAATGGTCTTGTAAGAGAGAAAAAAAATGAGTTCAACCTGCATATCAGTGGGACAGTTTGAATCAGTCCCTTCGAAAGGTTAGTTGTGCTGAGTGATCTGAATGTAAAATTACATACCGAGAAAGTAATGACGTAAATCAAATTATAATGGATTACGCATTCCGAGATGAGGTTGATTGTTGGAAATAGTAAGTTTCAAACGACTGATGAACTATTAACTCGAGTATATACGTATTTGTTTGTATGTATAGAAGTCATTTACTATTTAGGTATTGAGGAAAATTTGTATTCATACCAATACTTCACAAATTCTAGAATAGATTTCTCTCAATTTAATGTTATATACAAAATAATCCAGAAATAAGTAGAACAAAGAGATATATAAATTAGTAGACATACACACACACACGCACACACGCACACACACACACATATATATATATGTATATACATATATATATATATATATATATATACGCACAAGCACTCACACATACACACACACTCATATATATATATATATATATATATGTGTGTGTGTGTGTGTGTGTGCGTGTGTGTGTATGTGTGTGTGTGTGTGCGTGTGTGTGTATGTGTGTATGTGTATACAGTAGATATACGGCGATTTTCGTATGAATTAGCCCTATGCAAATAGTGTTTCTATAATTCCACCCATTTTTCATTAGACCCTACTTTATTTTTTTATTTTTATTATTTTTTTTTTTTTATTATCGAACCATAACTTTATCCCCCGACCACAATTACTTGGACGAGTAAATTAGGGGATATCGTATTGGAGTTGCCGAATAGTAATTGATTCGGTATCAAATCCTCGTTAATCCTGAATTACCTTTTGCATATTGAATATTACGTTCCAATGTGATCGCCATGGCTATTACAAGCTCTGGAAGTGTTGCAATGAGGGTACTATAAAATAAATAATATACAAACGGTTAAATAAATATTGGATAAATATATAGATATGTAGATAGAGGGACGTAGAAAAATAGATGTACAAAGACAGATATAGAGATACATATAAACACACACACATTTATATAATATATATATATATTATATATATATATATATATAAAACAATATAAATCAAACTGACAGATTACAACTATTAATCCATTATTATTCCATTATCATCATTTCATTTATTACAATTTACGTTGTACTGTAATTGAAATTGGTTTCAATGAAAACCCACAAAAAAGCACAATGTAAGAGAGACAATAAAGTAAAATAAAAATAATATAAATAACGAATAGGAAAAGAAATAATACCTATATGTATATATATATATATATATATATATATGTATATATACTGTATATATATACAAACCTCGTGTGTGTTCTTTAGTAAAATGATTGAAGAACGATAGGTTAGTGAAAAGACTGTATACTTTATAAGACTTTGAGAAGAGGGAGAATATGAAAATCCATAGAATTATGGCTGGGTGGAGCAGGGAAGGTAATGGAAAGAAAGGGTCTTAATATCCAGGAAGCTTGGGAGATAATGACGCTGCTTGTGCTCTGGGCTTTGGCGAGATACTGATGAGGCTTTTGTAGGAGGTATATGATACACCCTTTTTTCAGGTTTTTTTCTGCACTGCATAATAGGTGTACATTTATCATACGTGTATATGCGTGTGTGTCCGTAATATATATGGGTTTCCACACACACACACACATACATATATATATATATATATATATACTGTCAAGAATTTTCAACTTATAAGGATGCTTTGACAAATAAATGAAGAAAAAGTCACTACTATAATCTTGTGAATAATCTAGTATACCAAAAAAATCCCATAACCAACAACATCTCTCTCTCTCTCTCTCTCTCTCTCTCTCTCTCTCTCTCTCTCTCTCTCCAAAACTTTAGTACATAAGAAATACAAGAGACAGACCATAGGCATATTTCAACCTGAAATTCTTTACTTAAACTAACATAGGTTACTGGTTTTTTTACGGGATCAGAAGGGGTGATTCACCCCTTGAACCCCGTTAACCTA